>NC_057794.1:120381895-120536195 GCF_018294505.1 Triticum aestivum
GGGTCCGGTAACCCTCCGGCTCTCCGGTTTTCTCCGAAATCACCCGGAACACTTCCGGTGTCCGAATATAGCCGTCCAATATATCAATATTTATGTCTCGACCATTTCGAGACTCCTCGTCATGTCCGTGATCACATCCGGGACTCCGAACTAACTTCGGTACATCAAAACTCATAAACTCATAATATAACTATCATTGAAACCTTAAGCGTGCGGACCCTACGGGTTCGAGAACAATGTAGACATGACCGAGACACGTCTCTGGTCAATAACCAATAGCGGAACCTGGATGCTCATATTGGCTCCTACATATTCTACAAAGATCTTTATCGGTCAGACCGCATAACAACATACGTTGTTCCCTTTGTCATCGGTATGTTACTTGCCCGAGATTCGATCGTCGGTATCTCAATACCTAGTTCAATCTCGTTACCGGCAAGTCTCTTTACTCGTTCCGTAATACATCATCTCACAACTAACTCATTAGTTGCAATGCTTGCAAGGCTTATGTGATGTGCATTACCGAGAGGGCCCAGAGATACCTCTCCGACAATCGGAGTGACAAATCCTAATCTCAAAATACGCCAACCCAACATGTACCTTTGGAGACACCTGTAGAGTACCTTTATAATCACCCATTTACGTTGTGACATTTGGTAGCACACAAAGTGTTCCTCCGGTAAACGTGAGTTGCATAATCTCATAGTCAAAGGAACATGTATAAGTCATGAAGAAAGCAATAGCAACAAACTAAATGATCAAGTGCTATGCTAACGGAATGGGTCAAGTCAATCACATCATTCTCCTAATGATGTGATCCTGTTAATCAAATGACAACTCATGTCTATGGTTAGGAAACATAACCATCTTTGATCAACGAGCTAGTCAAGTAGAGGCATACTAGTGACATTGTTTGTCTATGTATTCACACATGTATTATGTTTCCGGTTAATACAATTCTAGCATGAATAATAAACATTTATCATGATATAAGGAAATAAATAATAACTTTATTATTGCCTCTAGGGCATATTTCCTTCAGTCTCCCACTTGCACTAGAGTCAATAATCTAGTTCACATCGCCATGTGATTTAACATCAATAGTTCACATCACCATGTGATTAACACCCATAGTTCACATCGACACGTGACCAACACCCAAAGGGTTTACTAGTCAATAATCTAGTTCACATCGCTATGTGATTAACACCCAAAGAGTACTGAGGTGTGATCATGTTTTGCTTGTGAGAGAAGTTTAGTCAACGGGTCTGCCACATTCAGATCCGTAAGTATTTTGCAAATTTCTATGTCAACAATGCTCTGCATGGAGCTACTCTAGCTAATTGCTCCCACTTTCAATATGTATCCAGATTGAGACTTTGAGTCATCTGGATCAGTGTCAAAACTTGCATCAACGTAACCCTTTACGATGAACCTTCTGTCACCTCCATAATCGAGAAACATATCCTTATTCCACTAATGATAATTTTGACAAATGTCCAGTGATCTACTCCTAGATCACTATTGTACTCCCTTGCCAAACATAGGGCAGGGTATACAATAGGTCTAGTACATAGCATGGCATACTTTATAGAACCTATGGCTGAGGCATAGGGAATGACTTTCATTCTCTCTCTATCTCCTACCGTGGTCGGGTTTTGAGTCTTACTCAGTTTCACACCTTGTAACACAGGCAAGAACTCTTTCTTTGACTGTTCCATTTTGAACTACTTCAAAATCTTGTCAAGGTATGTACTTATTGAAAAAACTTATCAAGCGTCTTGATCTATCTCTATAGATCTTGATGCTCAATATGTAAGCAGCTTCACCGAGGTCTTTCTTTGAAAAACTCCTTTTCAAACATTCCTTTATGCTTTGCAGAATAATTCTACATTATCTCCGATCAACAATATGTCATTCACATATACTTATCAGAAATTCTGTAGTGCTCCCACTCACTTTCTTGTAAATACAGGCTTCACCGCAAGTCTATATAAAACTATATGCTTTGATAAACTTATCAAAGCGTATATTCCAACTCTAAGATGCTTGCACCAGTCCATAGATGGATCGCTAGAGCTTGTATATTTTGTTAGTACCTTTAGGATTGACAAAACCTTCTGGTTGCATCATATACAACTCTTCTTTAATAAATCCATTAAAGAATGCAGTTTTATTTATCCATTTTCTAGATTTCATAAAATGCGGTAATTGCTAACATGATTCGGACAGACTTAAGCATAGATACGAGTGAGAAACTCTCATCGTAGTCAACACCTTGAACTTGTCGAAAACCTTTTTGTGACAATTCTAGCTTTGTAGATAGTAACACTACTATCAGCGTCCGTCTTCCTCTTGAAGATCCATTTAATCTCAATGGCTCGCCGATCATTGGGCAAGTCAATCAAAGTCCATACTTTGTTCTCATACATGGATCTCATCTCAAATTTCATGGCCTCAAGCCATTTCGCGGAATCTGGGCTCATCATCGCTTCCTCATAGTTTGTAGGCTCGTCATGGTCAAGTAACATGACCTCCAGAACAGGATTACCGTACCACTCTGGTGCGGATCTCACTCTGGTTTACCTACAAGGTTCGGTAGTAACTTGATCTGAAGTTACATGATCATCATCATTAGCTTCCTCACTAATTGGTGTAGTAGTCACAGGAACAGATTTCTGTGATGAACTACTTTCCAATAAGGGAGCAGGTACAGTTTACCTCATCAAGTTCTACTTTCCTCCCACTCACTTCTTTCCAGAGAAACTCCTTCTCTAGAAAGGATCCATTCTCAGCAATGAATATCTTGCCTTCGGATCTGTGATAGAAGGTGTACCCAACATTTTCTTTTGGGTATCCTATGAAGACGCACTTCTCCGATTTGGGTTTGAGCTTATCAGGTTGAAACTTTTTCACATAAGCATTGCAACCTCAAACTTTAAGAAACAACAGCTTAGGTTTCTTGCCAAACCATAGTTCATACGGTGTCGTCTCAACGGATTTAGATGGTGCCCTATTTAACGTGAATGCAACTGTCTCTAATGCATAACCCCAAAAAGATAGTGGTAGATCGGTAAGAGACATCATAGATCGCACCATATCTAATAAAGTACGGTTATGACGTTCGGACACACCATTATGCTGTGGTGTTCCAGGTGGCGTGAGTAGTGAAACTATTTCACATTGTTTTTAACTGAAGGCCAAACTCATAACTCAAATATTTTACTTTTGCGATCATATCATAGAAACTTTTATTTTTGTTACGATGATTCTCCACTTCACTCTGAAATTCTTTGAACTTTTCAAATGTTTCAGACTTGTGTTTCATCAAGTATATATACTCATATCTGCTCAAATCATTTGTGAAGATCAGAAAATAATGATACCTGCCACGAGCCTCAATATTCATCGGACCACATACATCAGTATGTATGATTTCCAACACATCTGTTGCTCGCTCCATTGTTCCGGAGAACGGAGTCTTAGTCATCTTGCCCATGAGGCATGGTTCGCAAGCATCAACTGATTCATAATCAAGTGATTCCAAAAGCCCATGAGCATGGATTTTCTTCATGCACTTTACACCAATATGACCTAAACGGCAGTGCCACAAATAAATTGCACCATCATTATTAACTTTGCATCTTTTGGTTTCAATATTATGAATATGTGTATCACTACGATCGAGATCCAACAAACCATTTTCATTGGGTATGTAACCATATAAGGATTTATTCATGTAAACAGAACAACAATTTATTCTCTTACTTACATGAATAACCTTATTGCAATAAACATGATCAAATCATATTCATGCTCAACGCAAACACCAAATAACACTTATTTAGGTTCAACACTAATCCCAAAAGTATAGGGAGTGTGCGATGATGATCATATCATTCTTGGAACCACTTCCAACACACATCGTCACTTCACCCTTAACTAGTCTATGTTCATACTGCAACTCCCGTTTTGAGTTACTACTCTTAGCAATTGAACCAGTATCAAATACCGAGGGGTTGCTACGAACACTAGTAAAATACACATCAATAATTTGTATATCAAATATACCTTTGTTCACTTTGCCATCCTTATTATCCACCAAATACTTGGGGCAGTTCCGCTTCCAGTGACCAGTCCCTTTGCAGTAGAAGCACTTAGTCTCAGGCTTAGGACCAGACTTGAGCTTCTTCACTTGAGCAGCAACTTGTTTGCCGTTCTTCTTGAAGTTCCCCTTCTTCCCTTTGCCCTTTTCTTGAAACTAGTGGTCTTGTCTACCATCAACACTTGATATTTTTCTTGATTTCTACCTTCGTCGATTTTAGCATTACGAAGACCTTGGGAATCGTTTCCGTTATCCCTTGCATATCATAGTTCATCACGAAGTTCTACTAACTTGGTGATGGTGACTAGAGAATTCTGTCAGTCACTATTTTATCTAGAAGATTAACTCCCACTTGATTCAAGCGATTGTAGTACCCAGACAATCTGAGCACATGCTCACTGCTTGAGCTATTCTCCTCCATCTTTTAGCTATAGAACTTGTTGGAGACTTCATATCTCTCAACTCGGGTATTTGCTTGAAATATTAACTTCAACTCCTGGAACATCTCATATGGTCCATGACGTTCAAAATGTCTTTGAAGTCCCGATTCTAAGCCGTTTAAGCATGGTGCACTAAACTATCAAGTAGTCATCATATTGAGCTAGCCAAATGTTCATAACATCTGCATCTGCTCCTGCAATAGGTTTGTCACCTAGCGGTGCATCAAAGACATAATTCTTCTGTGCAGCAATGAGGATAAACCTCAGATCACGGATCCAATCCGCATCATTGCTACTAACATCTTTCAACTTAGTTTTCTCTAGGAACATATCAAAAATAAAACAAGGGAGCTAAACGCGAGCTATTGATCTACAACATAGATATGCTAATACTACCAGGACTAAGTTCATGATAAATTAAAGTTCAATTGATCATATTACTTAAGAACTCCCACTTAGATAGACATCCCTCTAATCCTCTAAGTGATCACATGATCCAAATCAACTAAACCATGTCCGATCATCACGTGAGATGGAGTAGTTTCAATGGTGAACATCACTATGTTGATCATATCTACTATATGATTCACGCTCGACCTTTCGGTCTCCGTGTTCCGAGGCCATATATGTTATATGCTAGGCTCGTCAAGTTTAACCTGAGTATTCCACGTGTGCAACTGTTTTGCACCCATTGTATTTGAACGTAGAGCCTATCACACCCGATCATCACGTGGTGTCTCAGCACGAAGAACTTTCGCAATGGTGCATACTCAGGGAGAACACTTATACTTTGATAATTTAGTGAGGGATCATCTTATAATGCTATCGTCGATCAAAGCAAGATAAGATGCATAAAAGATAAACATCACATGCAATCAATATAAGTGATATGATATGGCCATCATCATCTTGTACTTGTGATCTCCATCTCCGAAGTACCGTCATGATCACCATCATCACTGGCGTGACACCTTGATCTCCATTGTAGCATCGTTGTCGTCTCACCAATCTTATGCTTCCACGACTATCGCTACCGTTTAGTGATAAAGTAAAGCATTACAGCGCGATTGCATTGCATACAATAAAGCGACAACCATATGGCTCCTGCCAGTTGCCGGTAACTCGGTTACAAAACATGATCATCTCATACAATAAAATTTAGCATCATGTCTTGACCATATCACATCACAACATGCCTTGCAAAAACAAGTTAGACGTCCTCTACTTTGTTGTTGCAAGTTTTACGTGGCTGCTACGGGCTTAGCAAGAACCGTTCTTACCTACGCATCAAAACCACAACGATAGTTTGTCAAGTAGATGTTGTTTTAACCTTCACAAGGATCGGGCGTAACCACACTCAGTTCAACTAAAGTTGGAGAAACTGACACCTGCCAGCCACCTGTGGGCAAAGCACGTCAGTAGAACCAGTCTCGCGTAAGCGTACGCGTAATGTCGGTCCGGGCCGCTTCATTCAACAATACCGCCGAACCAAAGTATGACATGCTGGTAAGCAGTATGACTTATATCACCCACAACTCACTTGTGTTCTACTCGTGCATAACATCAACGCATAAAACCTAGGCTCAGATGCCACTATTGGGGAACGTAGTAATATCAAAATTTTCCTACGCACACACAAGATCATGGTGATGCATAGCAACGAGAGAGGAGAGTGTTTTCTATGTACCCTCGTAGACCGAAAGCGGAAGCGTTAGCACAACACGGTTGATGTAGTCGTACGTCTTCACGGCCCGACCGATCAAGCACCGAAACTACGGCACCTCCGAGTTCTAGCACACGTTCAGCTCGATGACAATCCCCAGACTCTGATCCAGCAGAATGTCGGGGAAGAGTTCCGTCAGCACGACGGCGTGGTGATGATCTTCATGTTCTACCGTCACAGGGCTTCGCCTAAGCACCGCTACAATATTATCGAGGATTATGGTGGAAGGGGGCGCCGCACACGGCTAAGAGATCAATGATCAATCGTTGTGTCTTTGGGGTGCCCCCCTGCACCCGTATACAGAGGAGCAAGGGAGGAGGAGGCCGGCCCTAGGAGGGGGCGCGCCAAGTGTGGAGTCCTACTAGGACTCCCTAGTCCTAGTAGGATTCCACCTCTCATATGGAATAGGAAAAGAGGAAGGGAAAAGGAGAAGGAAGGAAGGGGGGGCCTTCCCTAGTGCAACTCGGACCAAACCAAGGGGAGGGGTGCGGCCACCCTTGAGGCCCTTTTCCTTCATTCCCGTATGGCCCAATAAGGCCCAATACATATTCCCGTAACTCTCCGGTACTCCGAAAAATACCCGAATCACTCGGAACCTTTCCGATGTCCGAATATAGTCGTCCAATATATCGATCTTTACGTCTCGACCATTTCGAGACTCCTCGTCATGTCCCCGATCTCATCCGGGACTCCGAACCCCTTCGGTACATCAAAACTCATAAACTCATAATATAACTGTCATCGAAACCTTAAGCGTGCGGACCCTACGGGTTCGAGAACAATGTAGACATGACCGAGACACATCTCTGGTCAATAACCAATAGCGGAACCTGGATGCTCATATTGGCTCCCACATATTCTACGAAGATCTTTATCGGTCAGACCGCATAACATCATACGTTGTTCCCTTTGTCATTGGTATGTTACTTGCCCGAGATTCGATCATCGGTATCTCAATACCTAGTTCAATCTCGTTACCGGCAAGTCTCTTTACTTGTTCCGTAATACATCATCCTGCAACTAACTCATTAGTTGCAATGCTTGCAAGGTTTAAGTCATGTGCATTACCGAGAGGGCCTAGAGATACCTCTCCAACAATCGGAGTGACAAATCCTAATCTCGAAATACGCCAACCCAACAAGTACCTTCGGAGACACCTGTAGAGCATCTTTATAATCACCCAGTTATGTTGTGACGTTTGGTGGCACACAAAGTGTTCCGCCGGTAAATGGGAGTTGCATAATCTCATAGTCATAGGAACATGTATAAGTCATGAAGAAAGCAATAGCAACAAACTAATCGATCAAGTGCTATGCTAACGGAATGGGTCAAGTCAATCACATCATTCTCCTAATGATGTGATCCCGTTAATCAAATGACAACTCATGTCTATGGTTAGGAAACATAACCATCTTTGATCAACGAGCTAGTCAAGTAGAGGCACACTAGTGACACTCTGTTTGTCTATGTATTCACACATGTATTATGTTTCCGGTTAATACAATTCTAGCATGAATAATAAACATTTATCATGATATAAGGAAATAAATAATAACTTTATTATTGCCTCTAGGGCATATTTCCTTCATCTACTGCTTATGATCCAGCTACCTCCAAGGAATTATGCAAGTTTGGGCTCATTCCTCTAGCTTTCATGGATTTCAATGACAAGAATAGCCATGAAGCTTCGTGTTAGGCCGTGCCACCATCGCTCGGGGTCGATCCGGTAGGTTCTCAGGTCTCCGGCTCCATTACACCTGCCCATTCAATTCCCAATTGATTCACCGGAGCATTTATTCTTGATTGGCAATTTTTAGTTTCCTTATAATATCACTTAGCCACAATTGCCATAGAGTTTCCTTTCTTTAGCTTTGAAATATGCACCTCCGCACACATCTTGGCCACCCTTGTTATCCAAGGCACACATTGTTGGTTTATCACGTGCAGGGTACAACAATAAGGAACTCAATGATCTTGTTAATTGCTGGGGCACTCTTTGTGCCAAATGCTTACAATGGGGCCATCATAAAAATACATGTCATGCAAGGATTATATGCCTAAACTGCTCTGCCCCAGGTCACAAAGGTATTAATTGCCCGCTCGACATCGGTCTTCTATTGATGGCAATTCTTTTATGGCACCGGATTCTAATTATCCAGTCAAATCAATTCAACCTGGGCAGCAAATCAATCCTCCCTTACTGACTCAGACTTGCCCTTCCATGGTACCAAGGAGCCTCCCCCTCCATCGTTCGATGCGATACGTGTGGCCACTATGGACACCTGGAACCCTCCTGTTGGCGGTGACGATGGGCCCAACGCTGGCAGTGGTGACCAAAAAACCCCTCCACCACCCTTGATGCCTCGCATTCGCCCTCCTCACCCGCCTCGCTTCCCAATGTTGTAGAGCGCTCTGCTCTAGCACCACCACCACCACAAACCTCCACCTTCGCTGTCTCCACCACCGCCCACACTACATCCATGGCTAACTATCCGGTCAATCTGATCCCCTTCCTCCTAGCAGGATGGTCAATCGAGCCTGGGCTGGCTGATCGCAAGATCCGTGCGGACATGACGGTCAATCCTATTCCGCCTCTCAACAACAACTTCCTCACCATCACCGAAGCCAGCAGATTCATTCCACCGCATCTTAGAGAGGAGCTCCGCAACACAATTGAAGGCCTGTTGGATGAATTGGGTCTGCACACTACCGAGTCATCTGACCACCCGTTGGGTATTAGTATGTTTGCTTTTGCCTACTCCTTCATCCGTGACACAGCAGTCAACACCACTTTCCAGCTAGATGATGAGGATTCAATAGTCTCTTTTGTTCGTCACAATGCTGCTCTCAACATGCGCAACACAACTTATGGTCCTGAAGTTTGGCTTATGTACATCGGTTTTCCTGATGACTATCAGACCGATTTCTATCTCCAGCGCTCTGTTAATGACTATGGTAGATTGGTTACCTGGAATAGTCCTAATGTGGATCGGTCTGTGGTGCTTCTTAAAGTTAGAGTCATTCATATGCGTCTGATCCCCAAAAGCATTGTTGTTCGTCAGTTAGGAGGAGACAGAGCTTGCTGGACTGCTGCAGTTTACATTCTCAGAGGTGCGGACTGGAATGCTCACGACCCTGAGGTCCCAATGGCTGATGAGGAGTTGCCACCGGCCAATGGTGTGCCTCACCCTATGTTTGGTGATGGCCTCACAGCTGAACAGCTCTATCAACAACAACTTCAGAACTGATTGCTCCAGAATGGTGTGGGAAATGACCAGGCACCACATAACGCTCCTCAAAATTATGGTCCTCAAAATGCCCAGTGGGATTCTTCCTCAGCCCCCAGCTCCTCAAATGCCTACTGCTTTGGTAAATTTTCAGGCTTGGCCTGCAGCACAAGGTCTCCGTGTGCAAGATGGAATTTTACCTAAAGATAATGTGACTGACAGCCTGAATTCTGCTTGGAATGACACTAGTTCAATTGCAAGCACGCAAGGATCCTCTCCTGGGCATAATCTTCAGATCAGCACTCTCTTTGTGGCTCCTCCTATGATTCAGAATATCATCAATGTGGATGTGGCCATCTCTGCGGTAACTATGCATGTGAGTATTTCGGTTGAAGGAAATGAGCTCACCACTGTGCTTGCCTCTGACCTGATACCACGCAGCATCTTCACTGCATATCTCTCCAAATCAATTATGAATGTGGTTGCAGCTTATGGGCCATGGAGTTCAGGTTATGGTTTACCACCTTTGGGGCTGTAGGTGGCAACGCCCATGTCTTCTCTCTAGGTTCATGATAATGAGGCAATACACTTGGTGTGTTTCTCCGCTCGCATTCTGAACCCAAAACTGCCCCTAGTTCAGTCCAGATAACTGAACTTCTGCCCGAGGACTCTGCTATTGCTCTGCTGCCTATGGAACACAATGGATAACCAGCCCTTGCACCTGATATCAGTGACAGTTCTGTTGATTTCAACCCATCTGGTATTTTGATGGATAGCTTTAGGGCTGACAGCTCTGCTTCTACTGAAGAGATTCCCACCCTTGTGTGGGGAACATAGTAATTTCAAAAAAAATCCTACGCACACGCAAGATCATGGTGATGCATAGCAACGAGAGGGGAGAGTGTTGTCTACGTACCCTTGTAGACCGAAAGCGGAAGCATTAGCACAACGCGGTTGATGTAGTCGTACGTCTTCACAATCCGACCAATCAAGTACCGAATGCACAGCACCTTCGAGTTCAGCACACGTTCAGCCCGATGACGTCCCTCGAACTCCGATCCAGCCGAGTGTTGAGGGAGAGTTTCATCAGCACGATGGCGTGGTGACGATGTTGATGTTCTACTGACGCAGAGCTTCGCCTAAGCACCGCTACATTATTATCAAGGTGGACTATGGTGGAGGGGGCACCGCACACGGCTAAAAGATCAAACAGATCAATTGTTGTGTTTCTAGGGTGCCCCCTGCCCCTGTATATAAAGGAGCAAGGGGGGTGCGGCCGGCCAAGGGAGAGGGCGTGCCAGGAGGAGTCCTACTCCAACCGGGAGTAGGACTCCCCCCTTTCCTAGTTGGATTAGGACTTGGGAGGGGGAAAGAGGAGGAGGAGAAGAAGGAAGGGGGGCGCCGCCCTCCTCTCCTTGTCCTATTCGGACTAGGGGGAGGGGCGTGCGGCCCTGCCCTAGCCGCCTCTCCTCTCTTCCACCAAGGCCCATTAAGTTCCTAGGGGGGTTGGGTAACCTCCCGGTACTCCGTTAAAATCCCGATTTCACCTGAAACACTTCCGATATCCAAACATAGGCTTCCAATATATCAATCTTCATGTCTCGACCATTTTGAGACTCCCCGTCATGTCCGTGATCACATCCGGGACTCCGAACAACCTTCGATACATCAAAACATATAAACTCATAATAAAATTGTCATCGAAACGTTAAGCGTGCGGACCCTGCGGGTTCGAGAACTATGTAGACATGACCGAGATACATCTCCGGTCAATAACCAATAGCGGAACCTGGATGCTCATATTGGCTCCCACATATTCTATGAAGATCTTTTATTGATCAGACCGCATAACAACATACGTTGTTCCCTTTATCATCGGTATGTTACTTGCCCGAGATTCGATCGTCGATATCTCAATACCTAGTTCAATCTCGTTACCGGCAAGTCTCTTTACTCGTTCCATAATACATCATCCCGCAACTAACTCATTAGTTGCAATGCTTGCATGGCTTAAGTGATGTGCATTACCGTGAGGGCCCAGAGATACCTCTCCGACAATCGGAGTGACAAATCCTAATCTCGAAATATGCCAACCCAACAAGTACCTTCGGAGACACATGTAGAGCACCTTTATAATCACCCAGTTACGTTGTGATGTTTGGTAGCACACAAAGTGTTCCTCCGGTAAACGGGAGTTGCATAATCTCATAGTCATAGGAACATGTATAAGTCATGAAGAAAGCAATAGCAACATACTTGGGGCCTTTTCCGGTGCTCCGCCAGAGGGGGAATCGATCACGGAGGGCTTCTACATCAATACCATAGCCTCTCCGATGATGTGTGAGTAGTTTACCACAGACCTTCGGGTCCATAGTTATTAGCTAGATGGCTTCTTCTCTCTCTTTGGATCTCAATACAAAGTTCTCCTCGATCTTCTTGGAGATCTATTTGATGTAACTCTTTTTTGCAGTGTGTTTGTCGAGATCCGATGAATTGTGGGTTTATGATCAAGATTATCTATGAACAATATTTGAATCTTCTCTAAATTCTTTTGTGTATGATTGGTTATCTTTGCAAGTCTCTTCGAATTATCAGTTTGGTTTGGCCTACTAGATTGATCTTTCTTGCAATAGGAGAAGTGCTTAGCTTTGGGTTCAATCATGCGGTGCTCGATCCCAGTGACAGTAGGGGAAACGACACGTATTGTATTGTTGCCACCGAGGATAAAAAGATGGGGTTTATATCATATTGCTTGAGTTTATCCCTCTACATCATGTCATCTTACCTAATGCGTTACTCTGTTCTTATGAACTTAATACTCTAGATGCATGCTGGATAGCGGTCGATGTGTGGAGTAGTAGTAGTAGATGCAGGCAGGAGTCGGTCTACTTGTCACGGACGTGATGCCTATATACATGATCATGCCTAGATATTCTCATAATTATGCACTTTTCTATCAATTGCTCGACAGTAATTTGTTCACCCACCGTAATACTTATGCTATCTTGAGAGAAGCCACTAGTGAAACCTATGGCCCCAGGGTCTATTCTCCATCATATTAATCTTCCATCAATGAGCTATTTTTGTTACCATTTATTTTGCAATCTTCACTTTCAATCTTTATCATAAAAATACCAAAAATATTATCTTATCATCTCTATCAGATTTTACTTTTGCAAGTGGCCGTGAAGGGATTGACAACCCCTTTATCGCGTTGGTTGCAAGGTTCTTATTTGTTTGTGTAGGTACGAGGGACTTGCGTGTGGCCTCCTACTGGATTGATACCTTGGTTCTCAAAAACCGAGGGAAATACTTACGCTACTTTGCTGCATCACCCTTTCCTCTTCAAGGGGAAAACCAACGCATGCTCGAGAGGTAGCAGATGCCTACCGGGGCATCCCCAAGCTTAGATGCTTGAGACTTCTTGAAATATTATCTTGGGATGCCTTGGGCATCCCCAAGCTTGAGCTTTTGTGTCTCCTTAATTCCTTTTATAACACGGTTTCCCTAAATCTTAAAAACTTCATCCACACAAGACTCAACAAAAACTCGTGAGATAAGTTAGTATAAACCAATGCAAATAATAACCACCGGAGGGGGGCCACCTAGTGAGAACAAGACACCAGGGTGCGCCTGGCCCCCTAGGCGTGCCCTGGTGGGTTGTGCTCAGCCCAGCCCACCTCTGGTGCCCATCTTCTGGTATATAAGTCATTCTGACCTAGAAAAAAAATAAGGAGAGGACTTTCAGGACGGAGCGCCGCCGTCTCGAGGCGTAACTTGGGCAGGGGCACTTTTGCCCTCCGGCGAAGCGATTCCGCCGGGGGAACTTCCCTCCCGGAGGGGAAAATCATCATCATCGTCATCTCCAACAACTCTCCCATCTTGAGGAGGGCAATCTCCATCAACATCTTCAACAACACCATGTTCTCTCAAACCCTAGTTCATCTCTTGTGTTCAATCCTTGTACCGGAACCTCATATTGGTACTTGTGGGTGACTAGTAGTTTTGATTACATCTTGTAGTTGATTACTATATGGTTTATTTGGTGGAAGATTATATGTTCAGATCTAATTTGCTATTTAATACCCCTTTGATCTTGAGCATGATTATAATTTGTGAGTAGTTACTTTTGTTCTTGAGGTCACGGGAGAAATCTTGTTGCAAGTAATCATGTGAACTTGATATGTGTTTGATATTTTGATAGTATGTATGTTGCGATTCCCTTAGTGGTGTCATGTGAACATCGACTACATGTGTAGCGACCAGACCTCAAACAGTCTGATCTCTGTGCATCAGTGTCATCCCTGGATCGGTAATGCTGACGCGCACAGTACTTGAAGGATTTATAACAGAGTAGCAATCACACACTTATTACATCGAATGTCTCAAAAGAGAACTTATTACAATAAACATGGCTTAAGGCCATATAGTACGATAACAGCGGAAGGCTTGGAAGATAAAGTGAGTCCATCAACTCCAATGACATCACTGAGTGAAAGACCATGACCTAAGGCTCCTTACTCGTCGTCTGAAAAGTCTGCAACATGATATGTTGCAGCCCAAAAACGGGTCAGCACATGGAATATGCTGGCAATGTAACACAAGAGAGTAATGAACAGAATAATGCTATCACTACATGCATATTTGGCTGGTGGAGGCTGTATGTTTAATAAGTTTTGCGAAAAGCCAATTTTTTCCTACAACAAAGGAATACATTTTATTTAACTATCATGGTGGTTGTTAAACATTGAGAATGGTAAACCCCGTCTCAATCCCAATTAAAAATATCATTAACCCCAATGAAATTATATAATTAAGAGTGATGAGATCCACATGATAATCCAAGAACCAGATACTCAAGATGTCCATAACCGGGGACACGGCTAACCATGATTAGTTTGTACACTCTACAGAGGTTTGTGCACTTTTCCCCACAAGACTCGATCACTTCCATTGAATTTCTCGCACTGCATGATGTTTGAGAAACGGATGACCGAGGCACAGTCTTTCCGAAGAGGTCCCCTTAACCGATAGATAGGCCGGTACACCTACAATCCCCTACATCTACTAGCCTATCATGGAAAGGTTTCCCACAACTTACTCAACTATGCCAGAGCCCTTAATAGCATGTGGCTGCACACAGAAGTTTCTAGCATGAATAATCTTATGATCCCTTTGATCCTTGGTGGCAGTCCATTGGAGAATCACACGGTACCCCGGGATTTCCAAAAATACAGGCAATCACTGGATTCCCCAGGTGCCTCAATCCACCGAGATGTGTATTAAAGTTGCCACCTTAAGTTAACCATTAATTAAACAATCTCACATCTGTCATGAATGCACTCAAACCCAATCCACGTCTACAAGCATATCATAGCAATATAAGCGACGTAGAAGTAACTCCCAAAGGTTTGATAATAAACAGGTGAATAGTTACTACCTCATCTACTTCCCAAACCCACAATTTAATCAGATCATAACCATGCAATTGTTTGAGGATTGATTTAATGCAATAAAACTGGGTAGTAAAGAGGTATGATCAAAGTGTTACTTGCCTTGCTGATGATCCGCGAAACCAAGAGACTCGTAGTAGCACGCTTCACACTTCGGGTACTCTATCGCAAACAAACAAGAATACAATAAGCAATCAAGCAAGGGCACGAGTAAAACTCAAATAAGAGATCTAACCAGAAAGTTCAACTTAAGAACTCCGGTTCGCAAAAAGAATCAAATCAAACGAAGCAACAAAACTCAAACGGCGAAAGAAACATGCTTCATTTACTAATCTCGACTAAAGTCAAATTTTACAGTAGCAAAATCTTGTTTAAGTTGGTTAAACAGAAAGAGGGTTTCGATACGAAACTCTAGGCGCTTGAATTGCATGATTCCGATAAACGAGCAAAAAGTTATACTAGAACGAAAGTCGGATGAGAAATCGCGATCGAAAATAATCACGGAAAATCCGAGAAAAAGAAAAACTGACGAACAGGCTAACGAATGAATGTTCCCTGTCTGCGACTAAACGGTGAAAATTGTTCGTTAAAATGAATGAACGAACGGGCGTTCGCTAAATAACTAAACTGAAAAACGATCTAAAAAAATAAACCGCGGGTTCTAAAAAAAACGACGGTTTTCTAACAAAAACCGAGGCGGCGAAGGCTACCTCCGGCGAGGTCCGGCGAAACGGCGGCGGCTGGCGGCGAGGCGAGGCGGCGGCTCGCGGCGGCGGCGGCGGCTAGGGTTTCGGCGGGGTGGGCTGCGGGCGCGAGTTGGGCCTCGGGCGGCGGCTTATAAAGCCCCCCGGGCGGAGTCCCGCTCGAGTACGGCCCGGAGTCGGTTTGACTTTTTTTTAAAATAATTCCGACGTGGAGAAAAAGAAAGAAAAGAAATACTAAAAGGACTCCAAAAATCCCAAAATAAATTTCCCCCATCCTCTAAAAATATGCCGGACAAGGTGAACATTTATTTGGGCCTAAAACGCAATTTTGAAAAACGCATATTTTTCCTAATTCAAATAAAATAGCGATAAAACTCTCAATAAAAATCTTATTTGATTTTAATATTAAATCTCTTATATTTCTTTATTTTGAGGAAGTCATTTTATCCTCTCTCTTTTTTATTTTTATAAAAGAAATATTCCGGAGAAAAATAATTAAAATCAAACGATCCTCTTTTCAAAATTTGAGAAAAACTCGAATATGAAAATAATGAAATCCCCAACTCTCTCCGCAGGTCCTTGAGTTGCATAGAATTTCTAGGATCAAACCAAAATGCAATAAAATATGATATGAAATGATGATCTAATGTATAACATTCCAAATTGAAAATTTGGGATGTTACAAACCTACCCCCTTAAGATGAATCTCGCCCTCGAGATTCGGGTTGGCTAGAAAATAGGTGAGAGTGATCCTTCCGTAGGTCTTCCTCTCGTTCCCAGGTGGCTTCATCTTCAGTATGGTGACTCTACTAAACTTTGCAGAACTTGATTACTTTGTTGCGTGTGACATGGCTGGCAAAATCGAGTATCTTGACTAGTTTCTCCTCATATGTCAAATCACTATCCAACTGTATCGCTTCCAGATGCACTGTATCTCTCAGTGGAATATCAGCCATCTCTGTGTGGCACTTCTTCAACTGAGAAACGTGGAACACATCGTGAACTCCCGACAATCCTTCAGGCAATTCCAACTTGTAAGCAACTTCTCTCATATGTTCCAAAACTTTGTATGGTCCCACAAAATGTGGCGCTAACTTTCCCTTAACTCCAAAGTGCTTCACTCCTCGAAGTGGGGATACACGAAGATACACTCTGTCTCCAACTTCGTAAACTGTCTCCCTGCGTTTAGAATCCGCATAGCTCTTCTGCCTGGACTGGGCTACCTTGAGTCTATCGCGAATCAGTTTAACCTTCTCTTCAGACTCTTTAATCAAATCTGGTCCAAACAACTATCGGTCTCCAACTTCGTCCCACAACAACGGTGTTCTGCACCTCATTCCGTACAATGCTTCGAAAGGGGCCATCTTCAAACTGGCTTGATAGTTGTTGTTGTATGAGAACACTGCATACGGCAAATTATCGTCCCAAATAGATCCATAATCTAGCGCACAAGCTCTCAACATGTCCTCTAGAATCTGGTTGACCCTCTCAGTGTGTCCATCTATCTGCGAGTGAAAAGGTGTACTGAACTCTAGCCTGGTTCCCAAAGTTTCATGCAACTGATTCCAAAACTTAGAAGTAAATTGGGTTCCTCTATCTGATACAATGGTCCTCAGAACTCCAGACATACGATCCTGGTCATGTATATCTTTGCCAACTTAGCACTGGTGTATGTAGTCTTCACTGGGATGAAATGAGCTACTTTCATCAAACGGTCGACTACAACCCATATCGAGTCATAGCCTGAACGAGTCCTGGGTAATCCCGTGATAAAGTCCATGACTAGTTTATCCCACTTCCATTCGGGTATCGACAATGGTTGTAGCAATCCTGCTGGCTTCTGATGTTCTGCCTTCACTCTCTGACATACATCACAAACTGCTACATACTCCGCAATATCCTTCTTCATTCCGGTCCACCAGAAACTATCCTTCAAATCCAGATACATCTTGGTATTTCCTGGGTGAATCGAATATGGCGAATCATGGGCCTCTTGCAGAATCAACTTCCTGATCTCCTGATCATTTGGCACATATACGCGGTTCTCAAACCATAAGGTATCGTGCTCATCCTCACGAAATCCTTTAGCTTTTCCTCTACTCATCCTTTCCTTTATCTCGACAATCTCCTTGTCCGTTTTCTGAGCTTCTCTGATCTTATCCATGGAAGTAGACTGAATCTCCAATGTTGCTACATAGCCTCTCGGAACTATTTCAAAACATAGCTCGTGAAGGTCTTCTGCCAACTCCTTGGGTAATTCTCCGGTCATGAGTGTATTGACATGACTTTTTCGGCTCAACGCATCGGCTACTATGTTAGCCTTTCCGGGATGATGATGCAATCTCATATCATAATCCTTAATGATCTCTAACCATCTCCTCTGTCTGAGATTCAACTCCTTCTGCGTGAAGATATACTTCAAACTCTTGTGATCCGTGTATACCTCACAATGGTTTTCGATGAGAAAATGTCTCCATGTCTTCAACGCATGCACTACAGCTGCTAACTCCAAATCATGCGTAGCATATTTTAACTCATGGGGTTTAAGCTGTCATGAGGCATATGAAACAACTCTTCCCTCCTGCATAAGTACGGCTCCAAGTCCTCAACGAGAAGCGTCGCAATACACTTCATAATCCTTGCGTTGATCTGGCAGAATCAACACTGGTGATGTAACCAAGCGTCTCTTCAACTCTTGAAAACTGGCCTCACATTCCTCGGTCCATTTGAACTTGGTGTCCTTCTTCAACAAATCCGTCATGGGCTTTGCAATCTTTGAGAAATTCTCAATGAACCTCCGGTAGTATCCTGCGAGTCCAAGAAAACTCCGGATCTCTCCAACTGTCGTGGGTGACTCCCAATTTGTCACAGTGACAACTTTGGTGGGGTCTACCGCTATTCCTTCTCCTGATATAACATGTCCAAGAAATCCAACTTCCTTCAGCCAAAACTCACACTTGCTGAACTTGGCGTATAACTGATGTTCTCTGAGTTTCCCAAGTACCAAACGCAAATGCTCTTTATGCTCCTCTTCGTTCTTCGAGTAGACCAAAATATCATCAATGAACACCACGACGAACTTATCCAAAAACTCCATAAACACTTTGTTCATCATGTTCATAAAATTGGCAGGTGCGTTAGTCAGGCCAAATGACATAACGGTATACTCGTATAGCCTGTACCTCGTGGTAAAAGCTGTCTTAGGTATATCTTGCTCTCGAATCTTCAGCTGGTGATACCCTGATCGCAAATCGATCTTGGAAAACACCTTAGCTCCTTGCAGCTGGTCAAACAAATCATTGATCATCGGCAGTTGGTAGTTATTATTAATTGTCACCTCATTCAATCCACGATAATCAACAACCATCCTCAACGATCCATCCTTCTTCTCCAGTAGAAGTACTAGTGATCCCCAAGGTGACGAACTTGGGTGTATATAACCTTTATCCAGTAACTCCTTAATCTGCTTCTTAATTTCCTCCAAATCCTTTGTGGGCATTCTGTACGGTCTCTTAGATATTGGCCCTATGACTGGCAAAAGCTCAATTAAAAACTCAATGTCTCTATCTGGTGGCATGCCTGGCAATTCTTCTGGAAATACATTCGAAAAATCCTTCACCACTTGTACTTCCTCCTGCACAACTCCTGATAAGGAATTTACTTGCATCCTATTCGGCACATGATAACCCACAAGTATAGGGGATCGCAACAGCTTTCGAGGGTAGAGTATTCAACCCAAATTTATTGATTCGACACAAGGGGAGCCAAAGAATATTCTCAAGTATTAGCAGTTGAGTTGTCAATTCAACCACACCTGGAAACTTAGTATCTGCAGCAAAGTATTTAGTACCAAATTAATATGATAGTGATGGTAACGGTAACAAAAGAGTAATGAAAGCAAAGTAATGTTTTTGGTATTTTGTAGTGATTGTAACAATAGCAACAGGAAAGTAAATAAGCGTAAACCAGTATATGGAAAGCTCGTAGGCATTGGATCAATGATGGATAATTATGTCGGATGCGGTTCATCATGTAACAGTCATAACATAGGGTGACACAGAACTAGCTCCAATTCGTCAATGTAATGTAGGCATGTATTCCGAATATAGTCATACGTGCTTATGGAAAAGAACTTGCATGACATCTTTTGTCCTACCCTCCTGTGGCAGCGGGGTCCTAATGGAAACTAAGGGATATTAAGGCCTCCTTTTAATAGAGAACCGGAACAAAGCATTAGCACATAGTGAATACATGAACTCCTTAAACTACGGTCATCACCGGTAAGAATCCCGATTATTGTCACTTCGGGGTTAACGGATCATAACACATAATAGGTGACTATAGACTTGCAAGATAGGATCTAGAACTCTCATATATTGATGAAAACATAATAGGTTCAGATCTGAAATCATGGCACTCGGGCCCTAGTGACAAGCATTAAGCATAGCAAAGTCATAGCAACATCAATCTCAGAACACAGTGGATACTAGGGATCAAGCCCTAACAAAACTAACTCGATTACATGGTGAATCTCATCCAACCCATCACCATCCAGCAAGTCTATGATGGAATTACTCACGCACGGCGGTGAGCATCATGAAATTGGTGATGGAGGATGGTTGATGATGACGACGGCGACGAATCCCCCTCTCCGGAGCCACGAACGGACTCCAGATCAGCCCTCCCGAGAGGTTTTAGGGCTTGGCAGCGGCTCCGTATCGTAAAACGCGATGAATTCTTCTCTTATTTTTTTTTCTCCCCAAAACTCAATATATGGAGGTGGAGTTGGAGTCGGAGAGGCAATAGGGGGCCCACGAGGTAGGGGGGCGCGCCCTGGGGGGGCACCCCCCCACCCTCATGAGAAGGGTGTGGGCTCCTGGTCTTCATCTTTGGCGAGGATTTTTTATTATTTATTATAAGATATCCCGTGGAGTTTCAGGTCATTCCGAGAACTTTTGTTTTCCGCACATAAAACAACATCATGGCAATTCTGCTGAAAACAGCGTCAGTCCAGGTTAGTTCCATTCAAATCATACAAGTTAGAGTCCAAAACAAGGGCAAAAGGGTTTGGAAAAGTAGATGCGTTGGAGATGTATCAACTCCCCCAAGCTTAAACCCTTGCTTGTCCTCAAGCAATTCAGTTGACAAACTAAAAGAAATAAAGAAAAACTTTTACAAACTCTGTTTGCTCTTGTTGTTGTAAATATGTCAAGCTAGCATTCAAGTTTTCAGCAAAGATTATAACTAACCACATTTGCAATAATTCTCAGGTCTCATGATTACTCATATCAATAACATAATCAACTAGTAAGCCATAATAATAAATCTCGGATGACAACACTTTCTCAAAACAATCATAATATGATATAACAAGATGGTATCTCGCTAGACCTTTCTGAGACCGCAAAACATAAATGCAGAGCACCTTTAAAGATCAAGGACTGACTAGACATTGTAATTCATGATAAAAGAGATCCAATCATAGTCACACCCAATATAAATTAACAGTAATGAATGCAAAAGATAGCTGCGCTCTCCAGCTAGTGCTTTTTAATAAGAGGGTGATGACTCAACATAAAAGTAAATAGATAGGCCCTTCGCAGAGGGAAGCAGGGATTTGTAGAGGTGCCAGAGGTCGGTTTAAAATAGAGGTGAATAATATTTTGATCGGTATACTTTCATTGTCAACATAGCAACCAAGAGATGGCGATATCTTCCATGCTACACACATTATAGGCGGTTCCCAAACAGAATGGTAAAGTTTATACTCCCCCTTCACCAACAAACATCAATCCATGGCTTGCTCGAAACAACGAGTGCCTCCAACATACATCAGGTCCCAGGGGGAGTTTTGTTTGTAATTATTTTGATTTAGTTTGCATAAAGCATGGGATTGGGCATCCCGGTGACCAGCCCTTTATCTCGTGAGTGAGGAGCGGAGTCCACTCCTCTTGAGAATAACCCGCCTAACATGGAAGATACAGACAGCCCTAGTTGATACATGAGCTAATCGAGCATACAAAATAGGATGATTATTTGAAGGTTTGGAGTTTCGCACATACAAATTTACTTTGAACGGCAGGTAGATACCGCATATAGGAAGGTATAGTGGACTCATGTGGAATAACTTTGGGGTTTAAGGAGTTTGGATGCACAAGCAGTATTCCCGCTTAGTACAGGTGAAGGCTGGCAAAAGATTGGAAAGCGACCAACTAGAGAGCGACAACAGCCATGTATATGCATTAAAATTAATAAACATTGGATGCAAGCATGAGTAGGATATAATCCACCATGAACATAAATATCATGAAGGCTATGTTGATTTGTTTCAACTACATGCGTGAACATGTGCCAAGTCAAGTCACTTAAATCATTCAGAGGAGGATACCACCCTATCATACCACATCATAACCATTTTGATAGCATGTTGGCACGCAAGGTAAACCATTATAACTCATAGCTAATCAAGCATGGCACAAGCAACTATGATCTCTAATTGTCATTGCAAACATGTTTATTCATAATAAGCTGAATCAAGAACGATGAACTCATCATATTTACAAAAACAAAAGAGGTCGAGTTCATATCAGCTTTTCTCATCTCAGTCAGTCCATCATATATCATCATAATTGCCTTTCACTTGCACGACCGAACGATGTGAATAAAATAAGAGTGCACGTGCATTGGACTAAGCTGGAATCTGCGAGCATTCAATAAACAGGAGAAGACAAGGCAATATGGGCTCTTTTGTCAGATAAATAATAATGCATGTAAGAGCCACTTCAACAATTTAATCAAGGTCTTCTCCTACTGACCCCCAAAGAAAAGAAAAGAAATAAAACTATTTACACGGGAAAGCTCCCAACAAGCAAAAGAAGAACAGGAAATATTTTTGGGTTTTATTTTTAATTACTACTACATGCATGGAAAGTAAATTAATTAAAAGCTACAACTAATTTTTTGGTTTTTCTTAAGGTTTATTAAACACACAAGAAGAAAGCATAAAAGAAAATAAACTAGCATGGATGATACAATGAAAAAGTATGAGCACCGACATCTGGCAATGAGTGTGTGTGAACATAAATGTAATGTCGGTGAGAAATATGTACTCCCCCAAGCTTAGGCTTTTGGCCTAAGTTGGTCTATGGCCACGGCTGGCCTGGCTGATATCCATAATAATAGTTGGGGTCGTACTGAGATGCAGCGGCTATCGCCTCCTGAGCTGCAGCGTGGCGACGAGCGGCCTCCGCTCTCCTCTCGTACTCATCTGCCTCCTCTCTGGTAATAGTATATCCTCATCTTGCCTGACAATCGAAGAAAGCAGGAGCAGGGAGAGTAATATGGACAGCACGGCGTCTGTCAAAGATTAGTCGGTACTAGAGAGGTGATTCGTTCCTCACGAAAAAATGGTGGGAAACCATAGAATCAAAATCTAAATAAGCAGGAGGCAACTCCATGTCTCCTTCACGAATGTCTATCTCAAGAAATTTAGCTAAGCGGGTTGCATAAATTCCTCCAAAGAAATCTCCATTATGTCTATTATGATGCAACCTACGAGCTACAATGGCTCCCATATGATAAGATTGGTCTCCTGACACAGCACTCCTGAGAATGCTAAGGTCAGGGACACACATGTGACATGCTTCATCCTTAGCATTTGTGCACCTACCTATGAAGAGAGCAAAATAATGTATAGCAGGAAAGTGAATGCTCCCTATGGTAGCTTGCGTTATATCTCTGGATTCCCCTGCAGTTATACTAGCAAGAAAGTTTCTAAATTCAGATTTAGGGGGATCCCTAACACTACCCCATCGTGGAAGTTTGCAAGCAAGAGTGAAATCCTCTAGGTCCATGGTATAAGATTTATCATAAAGATCAAACATGACTGAAGGAGAATTACGTGAAGATGAATACTCAAACCTCCTCACAAAAGAGCTTGTGAGCTCATGATACTAGGGGCATTTGTCTGCCTCAAAGTCCTCAAGATCGGCATTACGCAAATATGCATTAAATTCTTCTTTAATTCCCGCTTGATCCATAAAATTTTCAGAAGGCCACTCACAAGGATGCACTGGAGCGTCTCTTGGTGGCTCTTCGTCAGCATCACGCATTGCAAGCCTGGGTCCTTGCTTCTTTGAAGAACCACCTTGGAACATTTTCCTAAGCATATTTCTTCCTCTGAAAAATTCTGAAAAAAAATTAGTAACTTCAAAATAAAAGTAAACCAAACTCAATAATATTGATAGCAACTACTCCTACAAGTGCCTAGGGCCTATATCATGCATCAAAATTACTTTTGACCATATAAATTTGACATGCAAGCTCAAGAACAGGGTCACCTAAGCAACACAAATTTGCAATGAATAAAGCACTAGAACAAAAACTAATTGGACTAATGGAGGAGTCACATACCAAGGAACAATCTCCCCAAGCAGTTTTGTGAGAGGTGCTTTGAGTAAGGAGATCGAAAATGGCAGCAAAACGAGCTTGGACTCGGGTTTGAGTTGGTCTTTCGTGTTTGGGGGAGGAAGATGAAGTGTGTGGCTGGAAGAATAAGTGGAGGAGGGCCACCGTGGGCCCACGAGGCAGGGGGCGCGCCCTAGGGGGTGGGCGCGCCCTCCACCCTCGTGGCAAGGTGGTTGGCCCCCCTGGTGTGTTCTTTGTTCCATAAATCCTTAAATATTCTATAAAAAATCATATTTAATTTTCAGGGCATTTGGAGAACTTTTATTTTCGAGGTATTTTTATATTGCACGGATAATCAGATAACAGACAGAAAATTATTTATTTTTACTTTATTTCAACTAAATAAAAGAAGGTATAGAAAGGTTACAGAGAGTTGTGCTTCTAGTTTCATCCATCTCATGCTCGTCAAAAGGAATCCACTAACAAGGTTGATCAAGTCTTGTTAACAAACCCATTCCGATTAACATGAAACCGGAGAAATTTCGAATAACACTAGGTTACCTCAACAGGGATATGCACATCCCCAATAATAAGTATATCATATTTCTTCTTGACAGTATGAAGAGGAAATTCAAAACCTCCAAATATAATCGATGGAATTTTTCCAATAGAATTGATACTATGAACTTGAGGTTATTTCCTCGGAAAGTGTACTGTATGCTCATTACCATTAACATGAAAAGTGACATTGCCTTTGTTGCAATCAATAACAGCCCCTGCAGTATTAAAAAAAAGGTCTTCCAAGAATAATATACATACTATCGTCCTCGGGAATATCAAGAATAACAAAGTCGTTAAAATAGTAACGTTTGCAACTACAACAGGCACATCCTCACAAATACCGACAGGTATAGCAGTTGGTTTACCAGCCATTTGCAAAGATATTTCAGTAGGTGTCAATTTATTCAAATCAAGTCTACAATATAAAGAGAGAGGCATAACACTAACACCGGCTCCAAGATCACATAAAGTAGTTTTAACATAGTTTCTTTTAATGAAGCATGGTATAGTAGGTACTCATGGATCCCCAAGTTTCTTTGGTATTCCAACCTTAAAAGTATAATTAGCAAGCATGGTGGAAATTTCAGCTTCATGTATCTTTCTTTTATTTGTAATAATATCTTTCATGTACTTAGCATAAGGATTTGTTTTGAGTATATCAGTCAATCGCATATGCAAAAATATAGGTCTAATCATTTCAGCAAAGCGCTCAAAATCCTCATCATCCTTTTTCTTGGATGGTTTGGGAGGAAAAGGCATGGGTTTCTGAACCCAAGGCTCTCTTTCTTTACCATGTTTCCTAGCAACAAAGTCTTTCTTATCATAACGTTGATTCTTTGATTGTGGGTTATCAAGATCAACAGCAGGTTCAATTTCTACATCATTATCATTACTAGGTTGAGCATTATTATGAACATCATCATTAACATTTTCATTAGGTTCATGTTCATTGCCAGATTGTGTTTCAGCATCAGACATAGATATACCATTTGGATTATCAGGTGGTTTAGCAATAGGTTCACTAGAAGTTTGCACAGTTATATCATTTTTCTTTTTCTTCCTTTTAGAAGAACTAGGTGCATCAATATTATTTCTCAGAGAATCTTGCTCAATTGTCTTAGGGTGGCCTTCAGGATACAAAGGTTCCTGAGTCATTCTACCAGTTCTAGTAGCCACTTTAACAACATAATCATTTTTCTTACTATTCATCTCATTGAGCAATTCTTTTTGAGCTTTAAGTACTTGTTCTACTTGAGTGGTAACCATAGAAGCATGTTTCCTAACAAGTTTAAGTTCACCTCTAATATTAGCCATATAATCACCCAAGTATTTAATCATATCAGCATCTTGTTTTAATTGTCTACCAAAATAAGCATTGAAGTCTTCTTGCTTAAACATAAAATTATCAAACTCATCCAAACATTGACTAGCAATTTTAGCAGGAAGGATTTCAGCTTTATTATATCTACAGAGAGAATTTACCTTTACTACCTGTGTCGGGTTATCAAGGTCTGGAGGTTCTTCAATAAATAAGGGATTAAGATCATATATTTCTTCATCAGGTGGTAAATTGAGACCATATATTTTTTTAATAGGGGGTAAATTCTTAACATCTTCAGCTTTAATACCTTTTTCTTTCATAGATTTCTTTGCCTCTTGCATATCTTCAGGACTGAGAAATAGAACACCTCTCTTCTTAGGAGTTGGTTTAGGAATATGATCATTAATTGGAGCAGGAGCTGGCTCAGGAGCTGGCTCAGGAGCTGGCTCAAGAGGTGCCCAATTATTTTCATTTGTCAACATATTATTCAATAAGATTTCAACTTCATCCGGTGTTCTTTCCGTGAAAAGAGAACCAGCACAACTATCCAGGTAATCTCTGGAAGCATCGGTTAGTCCATTATAAAAGATATCAAGTATTTCATTTTTCTTAAGAGGATGATCAGGCAAAGCATTAAGTAACTTGAGAAGCCTCCCCCAAGCTTGTGGGAGACTCTCTTCTTTAATTTTCACAAAGTTGTATATTTCCTTTAAAGCAACTTGTTTCTTATGAGCAGGGAAATATTTAGCAGAGAAGTAGTAAATCATATCCTGGGGACTACACACACAACCAGGATCAAGAGAATTAAACCATATCTTAGCATCACCCTTTAATGAGAACGGAAATATTTTAAGGATATAGAAGTAGCAAGATCTCTCATCATTAGTGAATAGGCTGGCTATATCATTTAATTTAGTAAGATGTGCTACAATAGTTTCAGATTCATAACCATGAAAAGGATCAGATTCAACCAAAGTAATTATATCAGGATCAACAGAGAATTCATAATCCTTATCAGCAACACATATAGGTGAAGTAGCAAAAGCAGGGTCAGGTCTCATCCTAGCATTTGGAGATTGCTTATTCCATTTAGCTAATAACCTTTTGAGTTCATATCTATCTTTGCAGGCTAAAATAGCTAAAGAAGCATCTTGATCAAATAAATAACCCTTAGGAATAACAAGTGATTCTTCATCATCACTTTCATCTTCACAATCAGATTCAATATTTTCAATCTCTCTAGCCCTAGCAAGTCGTTCCTCTAGAAAATCACTAAGTGGCATAGTAATATCAGGCATAGAGGTAGTTTCATCATAAGTATCATGCATAGCAGAAGTAGCATCATCAATAACATGCGACATATTAGAACGAATAGTAGAAGCAGGTGTAGGTGTCGCAAGCTTACTCATAACAGAAGGTGAATCAAGTGCAAAGCTAGATGGCAGTTCCTTACCTCCCCTTGTAGTTGAGGGATAGATCTTAGTTTTTGGATCTCTCAAGTTCTTCATAGTGTCCAGCAGATATAAATCCCAAGTGACTCAAAGAATAGAGCTATGCTCCCCGGCAACGGTGCCAGAATTTAGTCTTGATAACCCACAAGTATAGGGGATCACAACAGCTTTCGAGGGTAGAGTATTCAACCCAAATTTATTGATTCGACACAAGGGGAGACAAAGAATATTCTCAAGTATTAGCAGTTGAGTTGTCAATTCAACCACACCTGGAAACTTAGTATCTGCAGCAAAGTGTTTAGTAGCAAAGTAATATGATAGTGATGGTAACGGTAACAAAAGAGTAATGAAAGCAAAGTAATGTTTTTGGTATTTTGTAGTGATTGTAACAATAGCAACGGGAAAGTAAATAAGCGTAAACCAGTATATGGAAAGCTCGTAGGCATTGGATCAATGATGGATAATTATGCCGGATGTGGTTCATCATGTAACAGTCATAACATAGGGTGACACAGAACTAGCTCCAATTCGTCAATGTAATGTAGGCATGTATTCCGAATATAGTCATACGTGCTTATGGAAAAGAACTTGCATGACATCTTTTGTCCTACCCTCCCGTGGCAGTGGGGTCCTAATGGAAACTAAGGGATATTAAGGCCTCCTTTTAATAGAGAACCGGAACAAAGCATTAGCACATAGTGAATACATGAACTCCTCAAACTACGGTCATCACCGGTAAGAATCCCAATTATTTTCACTTCGGGGTTAACGGATCATAACACATAATAGGTGACTATAGACTTGCAAGATAGGATCTAGAACTCTCATATATTGATGAAAACATAATAGGTTCAGATCTGAAATCATGGCACTCGGGCCCTAGTGACAAGCATTAAGCATAGCAAAGTCATAGCAACATCAATCTCAGAACACAGTGGATACTAGGGATCAAACCCTAACAAAACTAACTCGATTACATGGTGAATCTCATCCAACCCATCACCGTCCAGCAAGCCTACGACGGAATTACTCACGCACGGCGGTGAGCATCATGAAATTGGTGATGGAGGATGGTTGATGATGACGACGGCGACGAATCCCCCTCTCCGGAGCCCTGAACGGACTCCAGATCAGCCCTCCCGAGAGGTTTTAGGGCTTGGCGGTGGCTCCGTATCGTAAAACGCGATGATTTCTTCTCTCTTATTATTTTCTCCCCGAAACTCAATATATGGAGTTGGAGTCTGAGAGGCAACAGGGGGCCCACGAGGTAGGGGGCGCCCTAGGGGGGGCGCCCCCACCCTCGTGAGAAGGGTGTGGGCCCCCTGGCCTTCATCTTTGGCTAGGATTTTTTATTATTTATTGTAAGATATCCCGTAGAGTTTCGGGTCATTCCGAGAACTTTTGTTTTCTACACATAAAACAACATCATGGCAATTCTGCTGAAAACAGCGTCAGTCCAGGTTAGTTCCATTCAAATCATACAAGTTAGAGTCCAAAACAAGGGCAAAAGTGTTTGGATAAGTAGATACGTTGGAGACGTATCAGCACATGCCGAGATACGTACTTGATCCTTCTTCCTTCTGGGGTGGTGAGCAAAATCGTCTTACTGGCGCAATCGATGTTTCCTCCATACATCGATAGCCAATCCATACCCAGAATCACATCCAAACCTTGCGACTCCAAAATTATCAGATCTGAGGGGAAAACATGCCTACCTATGGTCAATGGCATCTAAAAACATCCATGGCTTGCCATATACTCTACTCCGGGTGAGGTTACTAGCATGGGTGTCTTAAGAACTCTAGTGGGCAACTTATACTTATCCACAAATCCCCTTGATATGTATGAATGCAATGCACCAGTATCGAAAAGTACGACTGCAGTAAAGGACTTAACCAAAAACTTACCTATTACTGCATCTGGTTGGGCTTCAACCTCCTCCACGTTAACGTGGTTCACTTGTCCCCTGTTGAAAGGGTTGGGCTTCTTCCATAGCTTCCATTGTTGTTTCCATTCTTAACCTCAGGACATTCATTGGCATAATGTCCGGTCTTCTGGCACTTGTAGCAAGTAACGTGGCCTAGATCTTTCTTGGCGGGTGTTGCCAGGTTGGAACGGTTCTGTCCGCTACTTCCTCCATTACCATTACCGTTCTTGGAGTCACTATGATTGTGCGAACTTCCTCCATTATGAGTGTGGCCTCCATGGTTATGAACAAGTCCTCCCGAGTTTGGGGTGAAACGGGGTCTCTGCTGAGCTCTAGAATTATACTTCCCTTGTCCATACTTCCTCTTGTAGCTGTCAATCTGCTGTTGCTTCCCTTCAAGCATGAGAGCTCTATCCACCAACTCCTGGTAGTTATTGAAATTTTCCACCATCAACTGCATGCTCAGCTCATCATTCAGTCCTTCTAGAAACTTCTCCTTCTTAGCTGCATCTGTAACGACGTCATCTGGGGCATAACGTGCTAGCTTACTAAAGTCATCCACATACTGGCCAATAGTGCGCCCTCCTTGGCGTAAGTTGCGAAACTCACGCTTCTTCATGGCCATAGCTCCTGCTGATACATGGGCAGTGCGAAAAGCTTGTTGGAACTAGTCCCATGTAACAGTGTTAATGGGGTAAGTGACTATGAAATTCTCCCACCATGATGCTGCGGGACCATCAAGCTGATGTGCGGTAAAACGCACTCTCTCCACATCTGTGCATCCTGCAGTAGTCAACTCCCTTTCAATCTTGCGGAGCCAATCATCTGCAACAATTGGCTCGGTGCTACTGGAAAACACCAGCGGATTCAGCCTAAGAAAATGGGCTAAGTGGTTAACTGGTGGTGGTGGTGGGCTGTTGTTGTTGTTGTTGTTGTTGTTCCCCTGGTTCTGATTCTGGACTAGTATCTGCATCAATGCATTCTGCTTCTAGATCAACTGAGTGAGCTCCAGTGGGAAAGCAAATCCATTGTCGCGTCTCGGAGGCATCTGCTAGGTTTAGAAAAGATGAGAAAGCAGAATAGAATGAGGTCTAGGGGGAAAACACTACCCATATGCACATGAGACAAACACAAATATATCACTCTATCAATCAAACAAAGGGCATACAATTGGTCTAGGACTATCGTTACAAAAGTGCTTGGACTATACTATATACATGGTGGAATACTACTACTGATATGGTGGTCGACTAGAAAAATTGATCGGTCGAAGACTCCATGATATCTGCTCCAGCTTCATCAACATAGTCATCATCGCTATCGTCAGGGTCCGAGTCAGTGTCGTCGATGATGATGTAGTTCTCTGGGCAAGTGGAATCGTCATCTTCTCCTCCTGGCGCGGGGTCTCCCATGAAAACTCCGAGCTTCCTTGCCAGGTCGTCATTCTTCTCACCTAGTACGACTATTTCCTCCATATAATCTTTGTGTGTAGCCTTGAGTTCTTTCTCTAGCTCTGTGATCCTTGTCATCGCCTTCTTCAAATCTGTCATGCCTGCGCACATCTGGTTCTCCTGGCGTCGAATGTGGTTTAACTCCTGGATGAAAGAGGCAATCAATCTATCCTTCCTAGTGCTGATCATCTCCCATTGCTCATCTCGGCACCCACAAATCTGGTATATAGTGTCCTTGAGGTCATTGTGGTAAACTTCTCCAATGCGTCCCATGGTGATGTGGGCTGCCATACTCTTTCCTAGACTCCAGGTTGGTGCATCAAAGAAAACTCTATGGGCTCAGTGACTGGCGTGAACGTCCTTCCTGAAACTTGAACTTGAATCATCCAGCACTCCTCTTCTCGTAAAGTGACGTTGTAAGTCCCGGTGAAGCTTGGTATTCCAATGTTCAGGTACCTAGTGACTTCCTTCAAGTGGCGTCCAAATGGGGTGTCTTCATCCAGTTGCATGAACTTGATCCTTGCATCCGCCATCCTAAAAGAGTAGAAAATGGATAGGAGTTAGAAATGAGAAGAGAGTAGTGATCTAGGGCTTTAGCTTAGTTGTCGTGTCCTACAGTCAGCGTGTGCTCTGATACCATCTTTGTAGCGACCAGATCTCAAACAGTCTGATCTTTGTGCATCAGTGATATCCCTGGATCGGTAATGCTGACACGCACAGTACTTGAAGAATTTATAACAGAGTAGCAATCACACACTTATTACATCGAATGTCTCAAAAGGGAACTTATTACAATAAATATGGCTTAAGTGTTGGGGAACGTAGTAATTTCAAAAAAATTCCTACGGACACGCAAGATCATGGTGATGCATAGCAACGAGAGGGGAGAGTGTGATCTACGTACCCTTGTAGATCGACAATGGAAGCGTTAGGTTGATGTAGTCATACGTCTTCACGGCCCGACCGATCAAGCACCGAAACTACGGCACCTCCGAGTTCTAGCACACGTTCAGCTCGATGACGATCCCCGGACTCCGATCCAGCAAAGTGTCGGGGAAGAGTTCCGTTAGCACGACGGCGTGGTGACGATCTTGATGTACTACTATCGCAGGGCTTCGCCTAAGCACCGCTACAATATTATCGAGGACTATGGTGGAAGGGGGCACCGCACACGGCTAAGAATATGATCACGTGGGTCAACTTGTGTCTCTAGGGGTGCTCCCTGCCTCCGTATATAAAGGTTCAAAGGGGGGGGTGCGGCCGGCCAGGAGAGGGCGCGCCAGGAGGAGTCCTACTCCCTCCGGGAGTAGGATTCCCCCCCTTTCCTAGTTGGAATAGGATTCGGGAAGGGGGGAAAGAGGAGAGAGAGAAGGAAGGGGGGCGCCGGCCCCCTCTCCTTGTCCTATTCGGACTAGGGGGGAGGGGCGCGCGGCCCAGCCCTGGCCACCTATCCTCTCTTCCACTAAAGCCCACTAAGGCCCACATACCTCCCGGGGGGTTCCGGTAACCTCCCGGTACTCCGGTAAAATCCCGATTTCACCCGGAACAGTTCCGATATCCAAATATAGGATTCCAATATATCAATCTTTATGTCTCGACCATTTCGAGACTCCTCGTCATGTCCGTGATCACATCCGGGACTCCGAACAAACTTCGGTACATCAAAATGCATAAACTCATAATATAATTGTCATCGAAACCTTAAGCGTGCGGACCCTACGGGTTCGAGAACAATGTAGACATGACCGAGACACGTCTCCGGTCAATAACCAATAGCGGAACCTGGATGCTCATATTGGCTCCTACATATTCTACGAAGATCTTTTATCGGTCAAACCGCATAACAACATACGTTGTTCCCTTTGTCATCGGTATGTTACTTGCCCGAGATTCGATCGTCGGTATCTCAATACCTAGTTCAATCTCGTTACTGGCAAGTCTCTTTACTTGTTCCGTAATACATCATCTCACAACTAACTCATTAGTTGCAATACTTGCAAGGCTTATGTGATGTGCATTACCGACAGGGCCTAGAGATACCTCTCCGACAATCGGAGTGACAAATCCTAATCTCGAAATACGCCAACCCAACATGTACCTTTGGAGACACCTATAGAGCACCTTTATAATCACCCAGTTACGTTGTGACGTTTGGTAGCACACAAAGTGTTCCTCCGGCAAACGGGAGTTGCATAATCTCATAGTCATAGGAACATGTATAAGTCATGAAGAAAGCAATAGCAACATACTAAACGATCGGGTGTTAAGCTAATGGAATGGGTCATGTCAATCAGATCATTCACCTAATGATGTGATCCCGTTAATCAAATAACAACTCTTTGTCCATGGTTAGGAAACATAACCATCTTTGATTAACGAGCTAGTCTAGTAGAGGCATACTAGTGACACTCTCTTTGTCTATGTATTCACACATGTATTATGTTTCCGGTTAATACAATTCTAGCATGAATAATAAACATTTATCATGATATGAGGAAATAAATAATAACTTTATTATTGCCTCTAGGCATATTTCCTTCAGTCTCCCACTTGCACTAGAGTCAATAATCTAGATTACACAGTAATGATTCTAACACCCATGGAGCCTTGGTGCTGATCATGTTTTGCTCGTGGAAGAGACTTAGTCAACGGGTCTGCTACATTCAGATCCGTATGTATCTTGCAAATCTCTATGTCTCCCACCTGGACTAGATCCCGGATGGAATTGAAGCATCTCTTGATGTGCTTGGTTCTCTTGTGAAATCTGGATTCCTTTGCCAAGGCAATTGCACCAGTATTGTCACAAAAGATTTTCATTGGACCCGATGCACTAGGTATGACACCTAGATCAGATATGAACTCCTTCATTCGCTGCTTCCGAAGCAGCTATGTATTCCGCTTCACACGTAGATCCCGCCACGACGCTTTGTTTAGAACTGCACCAACTGACAGCTCCACCGTTTAATGTAAATACGTATCCGGTTTGCGATTTAGAATCGTCCGGATCAGTGTCAAAGCTCGCATCGACGTAACTAGTTACGATTAGCTCTTTGTCACCTCGATAAACGAGAAACAAATCCTTAGTCCTTTTTAAGTATTTCAGGATGTTCTTGACCGCTGTCCAGTGATCCACTCCTGGATTACTTTGGTACCTCCCTGCTAGACTTATAGCAAGGCACACATCAGGTCTGGTACACAGCATTGCATACATGATAGAGCCTATGGCTGAAGCATAGGGAACATCTTTCATTTTCTCTCTGTCTTCTGCAGTGGTCGGGCATTGAGTCTGACTCAACTTCACACCTTGTAACACAGGCAAGAACCCTTTCTTTGCTTGATCCATTTTGAACTTCTTCAAAATTTTGTCAAGGTATGTGCTTTGTGAAAGTCCAATTAAGCGTCTTGATCTATCTCTATAGATCTTTATGCCTAATATGTAAGCAGCTTCACCGAGGTCTTTCATTGAAAAACTCTTATTCAAGTATCCCTTTATGCTATCCAGAAATTCTATATCATTTCCAATCAGTAATATGTCATCCACATATAATATCAGAAACGCTATAGAGCTCCCACTCACTTTCTTGTAAATACAGGCTTCTCCAAAAGTCTGTATAAAACCAAATGCTTTGATCACACTATCAAAGCATTTATTCCAACTCCGAGAGGCTTGCACCAGTCCATAAATGGATCGCTGGAGCTTGCACACTTTGTTAGCTCCCTTTGGATCGACAAAACCTTCTGGTTGCATCATATACAACTCTTCTTCCAGAAATCCATTCAGGAATGCAGTTTTGACATCCATCTGCAAAATTTCATAATCATAAAATGCGGCAATTGCTAACATGATTCGGACAGACTTAAGCATCGCTACGGGTGAGAAGGTCTCATTGTAGTCAACCCCTTGAACTTGCCGAAAACCTTTTGCGACAAGTCGAGCTTTGTAGACAGTAATATTACCATCAGCGTCAGTCTTCTTCTTGAAGATCCATTTATTCTCAATTGCTTGCCGATCATCGGGCAAGTCAACCAAAGTCCACACTTTGTTCTCATACATGGATCCCATCTCAGATTTCATGGCTTCAAGCCATTTTGCGGAATCTGGGCTCACCATCGCTTCTTCATAGTTCGTAGGTTCATCATGATCTAGTAGCATGACTTCCAGAACAGGATTACCGTACCACTCTGGCGCGGATCTCACTCTGGTTGATCTACGAGGTTCAGTAGTATCTTGTTCTGAAGTTTCATGATCATTATCATTAACTTCCTCACTAATTGGTGTAGGTGTCACAGAAACAGGTTTCTGTGATGTACTACTTTCCAATAAGGGAGTAGGTACAGTTACCTCGTCAAGTTCTACTTTCCTCCCACTCACATCTTTCGAGAGAAACTCCTTCTCCATTAAGTTTCTGAATTTAGCAACAAAAGTCTTGCCTTCGGATCTGTGATAGAAGGTGTATCCAGTAGTTTCCTTTGGATATCCTATGAAGACACATTTCTCCGATTAGGGTTCGAGCTTATCAGGTTGAAGCTTTTTCACATAAGCATCGCAGCCCCAAACTTTCAGAAACGGCAACTTTGGTTTCTTGCCAAACCACAGTTCATAAGGCGTCGTCTCAACGGATTTTGATGGTGCCCTATTTAACGTGAATGCAGCCGTCTCTAGAGCATATCCCCAAAACGATAGCGGTAAATCAGTAAGAGACATCATAGATCGTACCATATCTAGTAAAGTACAATTACGACGTTCGGACACACCATTACGTTGTGGTGTTCCGGGTGGCGTGAGTTGCGAAACTATTCCACATTGTTTCAAATGTACACCAAACTCGTAACTCAAATATTCTCCTCCATGATCAGATCGTAGGAATTTCATTTTCTTGTTACGATGATTTTCAACTTCACTCTGAAATTCTTTGAACTTTTCAAACGTTTCAGACTTGTGTTTCATTAAGTAGATATACCCATATCTGCTTAAGTCATCTGTGAAGGTGAGAAAATAACGATATCTGCCACGAGCCTCAACATTCATCGGACCACATACATCTGTATGTATGATTTCTAACAAATTTGTTGCTCTCTCCAAAGTACCAGAGAATGGTGTTTTTGTCATCTTACCCATAAGGCACGGTTCGTAAGTACCAAGTGATTCATAATCAAGTTGTTCCAAAAGCCCATCAGTATGGAGTTTCTTCATGCGCTTTATACCGATATGACCTAAACGGCAGTGCCACAAATAAGTTGCACTATCATTATCAACTCTACATCTTTTGGTTTCAACACTATGAATATGTGTGTCATTACTACCGAGATTTAATAAAAATAGACCACTCTTTAAGGGTGCATGACCATAAAAGATATTACTCATGTAAATAGAACAACCATTATTCTCTGATTTAAATGAATAACCGTCTCGCATCAAACAAGATCCAGATATAATGTTCATGCTTAACGCTGGCACCAAATAACAATTATTTAGGTCTAATATTAATCCCGAAGGTAGATGTAGAGGTAGCGTGCCGACTGCGATCACATCGACTTTGGAACCATTTCCCACGCGCATCGTCACCTCGTCCTTAGCCAATCTTCGCTTAATCCGTAGTCCCTGTTTCGAGTTGCAAATATTAGCAATAGAACCAGTATCAAACACCCAGGTGCTACTGCGAGCATTAGTAAGGTACACATCAATAACATGTATATCACATATACCTTTGTTCACCTTGCCATCCTTCTTATCCGCCAAATACTTGGGGCAGTTCCGCTTCTAGTGACCAGTCTGCTTGCAGTAGAAGCACTCAGTTTCAGCCTTAGGTCCAGACTTGGGTTTCTTCTCTTGAGCAGCAACTTGATTGCTGTTCTTCTTGAATTTCCCCTTCTTCTTCCCTTTGCCCTTTTTCTTCAAACTAGTGGTCTTGTTGACCATCAACACTTGATGCTCCTTCTTGATTTCTACCTCCGCAGCTTTCAGCATTGCGAAGAGCTCAGGAATAGTCTTATTCATCCCTTGCATATTATAGTTCATCACGAAGCTCTTGTAGCTTGGTGGCAGTGATTGGAGAATTCTGTCAATGACGCAATCATCTGGAAGATTAACTCCCATTTGAATCAAGTGATTATTATACCCAGACATTTTGAGTATATGCTCACTGACAGAACTGTTCTCCTCCATCTTGCAGCTATAGAACTTATTGGAGACTTCATATCTCTCAATCCGGGCATTTGCTTGAAATATTAACTTCAACTCCTGGAACTTCTCATATGCTCCATGACGTTCAAAACGTCGTTGAAGTCCCGATTCTAAGCCGTAAAGCATGGCACACTGAACTATCGAGTAGTCATCAGCTTTGCTCTGCCAGACGTTCATAACATCTGGTGTTGCTCCAGCAGCAGGCCTGGCACCCAGCGGTGCTTCCAGGACGTAATTCTTCTGTGCAGCAATGAGGATAATCCTCAAGTTACGGACCCAGTCCGTGTAATTGCTACCATCATCTTTCAACTTTGCTTTCTCAAGGAACGCATTAAAATTCAACGGAACAACAGCACGGGCCATCTATATACAATCATACATAAACAAGCAAGATACTATCAGGTACTAAGTTCATGATAAATTTAGGTTCAATTAATCATATTACTTAAGAACTCCCACTTAGATAAATATCCCTCTAATCCTCTAAGTGATTACGTGATCCAAATCAACTAAACCATGTCCGATCATCACGTGAGATGGAGTAGTTTCATTGGTGAACATCGCTATGTTGATCATATCTGCTATATGATTCACGTTCGACCTTTCGGTCTCCGTGTTCCGAGGCCGTATCTGTATATGCTTGGCTCGTCAAGTATAACCTGAGTATTCCGTGTGTGCAACTGTTTTGCACCCGTTGTATTTGAACATAGAGCCTATCACACCCGATCATCACGTGGTGTCTCAGCACGAAGAACTTTCGCAACGGTGCATACTCAGGGAGAACACTTCTTGATAATTAGTGAGAGATCATCTTATAATGCTACTGTCAATCAAAGCAAGATAAGATGCATAAAAGATAAACATCACATGCAATCAATATAAGTGATATGATATGGCCATCATCATCTTGTGCTTGTGATCTCCATCTTCGAAGCACCGTCGTGATCACCATCGTCACCGGTGCGACACCTTGATCTCCATCGTAGCATCGTTGTCGTCTCGCCAATCTTATGCTTCCACGACTATCACTACCGCTTAGTGATAAAGTAAAGCATTACAGCGTGATTGCATTGCATACAGTAAAGCGACAACCATATGGCTCCTGCCAGTTGCCGATAACTCGGTTACAAAACATGATCATCTCATACAATAAAATTTAGCATCATGTCTTGACCATATCACATCACAACATGCCCTGCAAAAACAAGTTAGACGTCCTCTACTTTGTTGTTGCAAGTTTTACATGGCTGCTACGGGCTTAAGCAAGAACCAATCTTACCTACGCATCAAAACCACAACGATAGTTTGTCAAGTTGGTGCTATTTTATCCTTCGCAAGGACCGGGCGTAGCCACACTCGGTTCAACTAAAGTTGGAAAAACTGTCACCCGCTAGCCATTTTTGTGCAAAGCACGTCGGGAGAACCGGTCTCGCGTAAGCGTACGCGTAATGTCGGTCCGGGCCGCTTCGTCCAACAATACCGCCGAACCAAAGTATGACATGCTGGTAAGCAGTATGACTTATATCGCCCACAACTCACTTGTGTTCTACTCGTGCATATAACATCAACATATAAAACCTAGGCTCGGATGCCACTGTTGGGGAACGTAGTAATTTAAAAAAAATTCCTACGGACACGCAAGATCATGGTGATGCATAGCAACGAGAGGGGAGAGTGTGATCTAGGTACCCTTGTAGATCGACAACGGAAGCGTTAGGTTGATGTAGTCATACGTCTTCACGGCCCGACTGATCAAGCACCGAAACTACGGCACCTCCGAGTTCTAGCACACGTTCAGCTCAATGACGATCCCCAGACTCCGATCCAGCAAAGTGTCGGGGAAGAGTTCCGTTAGCACGACGGCGTGGTGACGATCTTGATGTACTACTATCGCAGGGCTTCGCCTAAGCACCGCTACAATATTATCGAGGATTATGGTGGAAGGGGGCACCGCACACGGCTAAGAATATGATCACGTGGATCAACTTGTGTCTCTAGGGGTGCTCCCTGCCTCCGTATATAAAGGTTCAAAGGGGGGGTGCGGCCGGCCAGGAGAGGGCGCGCCAGAGGAGTCCTACTCCCTCCGGGAGTAGGATTCCCCCCCTTTCCTAGTTGGAATAGGATTCGGGAAGGGGGGAAAGAGGAGAGATAGAAGGAAGGGGGGCGCTGGCCCCCTCTCCTTGTCCTATTCAGACTAGGGGGGGAGGGGCGCGCGGCCCAGCCCTGGCCACCTGTCCTCTCTTCCACTAAAGCCCACTAAGGCCCATATACCTCCCAGGGGGTTCCGGTAACCTCCCAGTACTCCGGTAAAATCCCGATTTCACCCGGAACACTTCCGATATCCAAATATAGGCTTCCAATATATCAATCTTTATGTCTCAACCATTTCGGGACTCCTCCTCATGTCCGTGATCACATCCGGGACTCCGAACAAACTTCGGTACATCAAAATGCATAAACTCATAATATAACTGTCATCAAAACCTTAAGCGTGCGGACCCTACGGGTTCGAGAACAATGTAGACATGACCGACACACGTCTCCGGTCAATAACCAATAGCGGAACCTGGATGCTCATATTGGCTCCTACATATTCTACGAAGATCTTTTATCGGTCAGACCGCATAACAACATACGTTGTTCCCTTTGTCATCGGTATGTTACTTGCCCGAGATTCGATCGTCGGTATCTCAATACCTAGTTCAATCTCGTTACCGGCAAGTCTCTTTACTCGTTCCGTAATACATCATCTCACAACTAACTCATTAGTTGCAATGCTTGCAAGGCTTATGTGATGTGCATTACCGAGAGGGCCCAGAGATACCTCTCCGACAATCGGAGTGACAAATCCTAATCTTGAAATACGCTAACCCAACATGTACCTTTGGAGACACCTGTAGAGCACCTTTATAATCACCCATTTACGTTGTGACGTTTGGTAGCACACAAAGTGTTCCTCCGGCAAACGGGAGTTGCATAATCTCATAGTCATAGGAACATGTATAAGTCATGAAGAAAGCAATAGCAACATACTAAATGATCGGGTGCTAAGCTAATGGAATGGGTCATGTCAATCAGATCATTCACCTAATGATGTGATCCCGTTAATCAAATAACAACTCTTTGTCCATGGTTAGGAAACATAACCATCTTTGATTAACGAGCTAGTCTAGTAGAGGCATACTAGTGACACTCTGTTTGTCTATGTATTCACACATGTATTATGTTTCCGGTTAATATAATTCTAGCATGAATAATAAACATTTATCATGATATAAGGAAATAAATAATATCTTTATTATTGCCTCCAGGGCATATTTTCTTCATTAAGGCCATCTAATACGATCACAGCGGAAGGCTTGGAAGATAAAGTGAGTCCATCAACTCCAACGGCATCACTGAGTGAAAGACCACGACCTAAGGCTCCTTACTCGTCCACTAAGAGATCCGCGAAACCAAGAGACTCGTAGTAGCACGCTTCACACTCCGGGTACTCTATCACAAACAAACAAGCATACAATAAGCAATCAAGAAAGGGCACGGGTAAAACTCAAATAAGAGATCTAACCAGAAAGTTTAACTTAAGAACTCCAGTTTGCAAAAAGAATCAAATCAAACGAAGCAACAAAACTCAAACGGCGAAAGAAATAGGCTTTGTTTACTAATCTCGACTAAATTCAAATTTGACAGTAGAAAAATCTTGTTTAAGTTGGTCAAATATAAAGAGGGGTTCGAGACGAAACTCTAGGCGCTTGAATCGTTAGATTCCGATAAACGAGCGAAAAGTTATACTATAACGAAAATCGAATCACAAATCATGATCAAAAATAATTGCAGAAAATCTGAGAAAAAGAAAAACTAATGAACAGGCTAATGAACGAACGTTCGCTGTCTGCGACTACACGGTGTAAACCGTTCGTTAAAATGAACGAACGAACGGGCGTTCGCTAAATAACTAAACCGAAAAAATTAAAAATAAACCAATCTAAAAAACCGCGGGTTCTAAAAAAACCGACGGTTTTCTAACAAAAACCAAGGCGGCGGCGGCTACCTCCGGCGAGGTCCGGCGAAACGGTGGCGGCGGGCTCCGGCAGCAGCGCGGCGGCTGGCGACAGCGGCGGGTGGCGAGGCGCGGCGGCGGCTAGGGTTTCGGCGGGGTGGGCTGCGGGCGCGAGTTGGGCCTCGGGCGGCGGCTTATAAAGCCCCCCGGGCGGAGTCTAGCTCGGGTACGGCCCGGAGTCGGTTTATTTTTTTTTAAATAATTCCGACATACAGAAAAAGAAAGAAAATAAATACTAAATGGACTCCAAAAATCTCGAAATAAATTTTCCCCGTCCTCTAAAAATAGGCCAGACAAGGTGAACATTTATTTGGGCCTAAAATGAAATTTTGAAAAACACATATTTTTCTAATTCAAATAAAATAGCGATAAAACTCTGAATAAAATTTTTATTTGATTTTAATATCAAATCTCCGATATTTCTTTATTTTGAGGAAGTCATTTTATCCTCTCTCTTTTTTATTTTTATAAAAGAAATATTCCGGAGAAAAATAATTAAAATCAAATGATCCTCTTTTCAAAATTCGAGAAAAACTCGAATATGAAAATAATGGAATCCCCAACTCTCTCCGCAGGTCCTTGAGTTGCGTAGAATTTCTAGGATCAAACCAAAATACAATAAAATATGATATGAAATGATGATCTAATATATAACATTCCAAATTGAAAATTTGGGATGTTACAACATGGCACTTCACCATATTTGGGCCTAAGGAAATGCATTGTGGAGTAGTAATTAGATGATGGGTTGCAAGAGTGACAGAAGTTTAAACCCTAGTTTATGCGCTATTCCGTAAGGGGCCGATTGGATCCAAAAGTTTAATGCTATAGTTAGAATTTATTCTTAATTATTTTCTCGTAGTTGTGGATGCTTGCGATGGGGTTAATCATAAGTAGGAGGTTTGTTCAAGTAAGAACATCACCTAAGCACCGGTCCACCCACATATCAAATTATCAAAGTAGCGAACACGAATCGAATCAACATGATGAAAGTGACTAGATGAAATTTCCGTGTACCCTCAAGAATTCTTTGCTTATCATAACAAACCGTTTTGGCCTGTCCTTTGCCTCAAAAGGATTGGGCTACCTTGCTCCACTTTTGTTACTATTATCATTACTTGCTCATTACAAATTATCTTGCTATCAAATTACTCTATTACTTACAATTTCAGCACTTGCAGACATTACCTTGCTGAAAATCACTTGTCATTTCCTTCTGCTCCTCATTGGGTTCAACACTCTTACTTATCAAAAAGGCTACAATTGATCCCATATACTTATGGGTCATAAGTGATTAACACCCATAGTTCACATCGCCATGTGACCAACACCCAAAGAGTTTACTGGAGTCAATAATCTAGTTCACATCACCATGTGATAAATACCCAAAGAGTACTAAGGTGTGACCATGTTTTGTTTGTGAGAGAAGTTTAGTCAATGAGTTTGTCACAATCAGATCCGTATGTATTTTGCAAATTTATATGTCTACAAAGCTCTGTATGGAGCTACTCTAGCTAATTGCTCCCACTTTCAATATGTATCCAGATTGAGACTCAGAGTCATCCGAATCGGCGTCAAAACTTGCATCGACAACCCTTTACGACGAACTCTTTATTACCTCCATAACCAAGAAATATCTTCTTAGTCCTCATAGGTAAGTAAGGATAATTTTGGCCGATGTCCAGTGATCTACTCCTGTATCACTATTGTACCCCCTTGCCAAACTCATGGCAAGGTACGCAACAGGTTTGGTACACAGCATGACATACTTCATCGAACCTATGGCTGGGGCATAGGGAATGACTTTCATTCTCTCCCTATCTTCTGTCGTGGTCAGGTCCTGGGTCTTACTCAACTTCACACCTTGCAACTTCATCAAAACTTTGCCAAGGTATGTGTTTTGTAAAAGTCCTATTAAGCGTCTTGATCTATCCCTATAGATCTCGATGCCCAATATATAAGTAGCTTTACCGAGGTCTTTCATTGAAGAAATATTATTCAAGTATCCTTTTATATTATCCAGAAATTCTATATCATTTCCAATCAATAATATGTCATCCACATATAATATCAAAAATGCTACAAAGCTCCCACTCACTTTCTTGTAAATACAGACTTCACCGTAAGTCCGTATAAACCATATGCTTTGATATCCTCATCAAAGCGTATATTCCAACTTCGACATGCTTGCACCAGTCCATAGATGGATCGCTGGAGCTCGCACACTTTGTCAGCACCTTTAGGATCGACAAAACCTTCTGGTTGCATCATATACAACTCTTCTTTAAGAAATCCATTAAGGAATGTAGTTTTTGTTGGAAATATGCCCTAGAGGCAATAATAAATTGATTATTATTATATTTCCTTGTTCATGATAATCGTTTATTATCCATGCTAGAATTGTATTGATAGGAAACTCAGATACATGTGTGGATACATAGACAACACCATGTCCCTAGTAAGCCTCTAGTTGACTAGCTCGTTGATCAATAGATGGTTACGGTTTCCTGACCATGGACATTGGATGTCGTTGATAACGGGATCACATCATTAGGAGAATGATGTGATGGACAAGACCCAATCCTAAGCATAGCACTAGATCGTGTAGTTCGCATGCTAAAGCTTTTCTAATGTCAAGTATCATTTCCTTAGACCATGAGATTGTGCAACTCCCGGATACCGTAGGAATACTTCGGGTGTGCCAAACGTCACAACGTAACTGGGTGGCTATAAAGGTACACTACATGTATCTCCGAAAGTGTCTGTTGGGTTGGCACGAATCAAGACTGGGATTTGTCACTCCGTGTGACGAAGAGGTATCTCTGGGCCCACTCGGTAGGACATCATCATAATGTGCACAATGTGATCAAGGAGTTGATCACGGGATGATGTGGTACGGAACGAGTAAAGAGACTTGCCGGTAACGAGATTGAACAAGGTATTGGGATACCGACGATCGAATCTCGGGCAAGTATCGTACCGATATACAAAGGGAATTGTATACGGGATTGATCGAATCCTCAACATCGTGGTTCATCTGATGAGATCATTGTGGAACATGTGGGAACCAACATGGGTATCCAGATCCCGCTGTTGGTTATTGATCGGAGAACGTCTCGGTCATGTCTGCATGGTTCCCGAACCCGTAGGGTCTACACACTTAAGGTTCAGTGACGCTAGGGTTATAGAGATATTAGTATGCGGTAACCCGAATGTTGTTCGGAGTCCCGGATGAGATCCCGGACGTCACGAGGAGTTCCAGAATGGTCCGGAGGTAAAGATTTATATATAGGAAGTGCTATTTCGGCCATCGGGACAAGTTTTGGGGTCACCGGTATTGTACCGGGACCACCGGAAGGGTCCCGGGGGTCCACCGGGTGGGGCCACCTGCCCCGGGGGCCACATGGGCTGTAGGGGGTGCGCCTTGGCGTATATGGGCCAAGGGCACCAGCCCCAAGAGGCCCATGCGCCAAGAGAAGAGGGAAAAGGAAGAGTCCTAAAGGGGGAAGGCACCTCCGAGGTGCCTTGGGGAGGAGGGACTCCTCCCTTGGCCGCACCCTTCCTTGGAGGAAGGGCCAAGGCTGCGTCCCCCCTCTCCCTTGGCCCTATATATAGTGGGGGGAAGGAATGGCAGCCCCATCTAAGCCCTGACGCCTCCCTCTCCCTCCCGTGACACATCTCCCTCTTCCCGCAGCGCTTGGCGAAGCCCTGTTGGAATCCCGCTACTTCCACCACCACGCCATCATGTTGCTGGATCTCCATTAACCTCTCCTTCCCCCTTGCTGGATCAAGAAGGAGGAGACGTCGCTGCTCCGTACATGTGTTGAACGCGGAGGTGCCGTCCGTTCGGCACTAGGATCTCCGGTGATTTGGATCACGACGAGTACGACTCCATCAACCCCGTTCTCTTAAACGCTTCCGCTTAGCGATCTACAAGGGTATGTAGATGCACTCTCCTTCCCTCGTTGCTGGTTTCTCCATAGATGGATCTTGGTGACACGTAGGAAAATTTTGAATTTCTGCTACGTTCCCCAACAGTGGCATCATGAGCTAGGTCTATTGCGTAGATTCTATGCACGAGTAGAACACAAAGTAGTTGTGGGCGTTGATTTGGTTCAATATGCTTACCGTTACTAGTCCAATCTTGATTCGACGGCATCGTGGGATGAAGCGGCCCGGACCAACCTTACACGTACGCTTACGTGAGACCGGTTCCACCGACAAACATGCACTAGTTGCATAAGGTGGCTGGCGGGTGTCTGTCTCTCCCACTTTAGTCGGATCGGATTCGATGAAAAGGGTCCTTATGAAGGGTAAATAGCAATTGGCATATCACGTTGTGGTTTTTGCGTAGGTAAGAAACGTTCTTGCTAGAAACCCATAGCAGCCACGTAAAACATGCAAACAACAATTAGAGGACGTCTAACTTGTTTTTGCAGGGTATGCCTTGTGATGTGATATGGCCAAAAGGATGTGATGAATGATGTATGTGATGTATGAGATTGATCATGTTCTTGTAATAGGAATCACGACTTGCATGTCGATGAGTATGACAACCGGCAGGAGCCATAGGAGTTGTCTTTATTTATTTATGACCTGCGTGTCACCATAAACATCATGTAATTACTTTAATTTATTGCTAACCGTTAGCTGTAGTAGTAGAAGTAATAGTTGGCAAGACAACTTCATGAAGACACGATGATGGAGATCATGATGATGGAGATCATGGTGTCATGCCGGTGACGATGATGATCATGGAGCCCCGAAGATGGAGATCAAAAGGAGCAAAGTGGTATTGGCCATATCATGTCACTATTTGACTGCATGTGATGTTTATCATGTTTATGCATCTTATTTGCTTAGAACGACGGTAGTAAATAAGATGATCCCTCTTTAAAATTTCAAGAAAGTGTTCCCCCCTAACTGTGCACCGTTGCGACAGTTCGTTGTTTCGAAGCACCACGTGATGTTCGGGTGTTAGATTCTTACGTTCACATACAACGAGTGTAAGCCAGATTTACACACGCGAAACACTTAGGTTGACTTGACGAGCCTAGCATGTGTACAGACATGGCCTCGGAACACAGAAGACCGAAAGGTCGAGCATGAGTCGTATGGTAGATACGATCAACATGAAGATGTTCACCGACGTTGACTAGTCCGTCTCACATGATGATCGGACACGGCCTAGTTGACTCGGATCATGTAATCACTTAGATGACTAGAGGGATGTCTATCTGAGTGGGAGTTCATAAGATGAACTTGTTTATCCTGAACATAGTCAAAAGGTCTTCACAAATTATGTCGTAGCTCGCGCTTTATTTCTACTATTTAGTTATGTTCCTAGAGAAAATTTAGTTGAAAGTTGATAGTAGTAATTATGCGGACTAGGTCCGTAAACTGAGATTTGTCCTCATTGCTTCATAGAAGGCTTATGTCCTTAATGCACCGCTCAGTGTGCTGAACCTCGAACATTGTCTGTGGATGTTACGAACATCTGACATACACGTTTTGATAACTACATGATAGTTCAGTTAAACGGTTTAGAGTTGAGGCACCGAAGACGGTTTTTGAAACGTCACGAAACATATGAGATGTTTCGAGGGCTGAAATTGGAATTTCAGGCTCGTGCCCACGTCAAGAGGTATAAGACCTCCAACGATTTTCTTAGCCTACAAACTAAGGGAGAAAAGCTCAATTGTTGAGCTTGTGCTCAGATTGTCTGAGTACAACAATCATTTGAATCGAGTGGGAGTTGATCTTCCAGATGAGACAGTGATGTTTCTCCGAAGTCATTACCACCAAGCTGCTAGAGCTTCGTGATGAACTATAATATATCAGGGACATATATGATGATCCTTGAGATATTCGCGATGTTTGACACCGCAAAAGTAGAAATCAAGAAGGAGCATCAATTATTGATGGTTAGTGAAACCACTAGTTTCAAGAAGGGCAAGGGCAAGAAGGGATACTTCATGAAACGGCAATTCAGCTGCTGCTCTAGTGAAGAAACCTAAAGTTGAACCCAAACCCGAGACTAAGTGCTTCTGTAATAAGGGGAACAGCCACTGGAGCAGAATTACCCTAGATACTTGGTAGATGAGAAGGCTGGCAAGGTCGATAGAAGTATATTGGATATACATTGTGTTGATGTGTACTTTACTAGTACTCCTAGTAGCACCAGGGTATTAGATACCGGTTCGGTTGCTAAGTGTTAGTAACTCGAAATAAAAGCTACGGAATAAATGGAGACTAGCTAAAGGTGAGCTGACGATATGTGTTGGAAGTGTTTCCAATGTTGATATGATCAAGCATCGCACGCTCCCTCTACCATCGAGATTGGTGTTAAACCTAAATAATTGTTGTTTGGTGTTTGCGTTGAGCATAGACGTGATTGGATTATGTCTATCGCAATACGGTTATTCATAAGGAGAATAATGGTTACTCTGTTTATTTGAATAATACCTTCAATGGTCTTGCACCTAAAATGAATGGTGTATTGAATCTCGATCATAGTGATACACATGTTCATGCCAAAAGATATAAGATAGTAATGATAGTACCACCTACTTGTGGCACTGCCACTTAAGTCATATCGGTATAAAACGCATGAAGAAGCTCCATGTTGATGGATCTTTGGACTCACTTGATTTTGAATCACTTGAGACATGCGAACCATGCCTATTGGTATATATGCATGAAGAAACTCCATGCAAATGGACTGTTTGAACTCACTTGATTTTGAATCACTTGAGACATGCAAATCATACCACATGGGCAAGATGACTGAAAGCGTCGTTTTCAATAAAATGGAACTAGAAAGCAACTTGTTGGAAGTAATACATTTTGATGTGTGCAGTCCAATGAGTGCTGAGGCATGTAGTGGATATCGTTATGTTCTTACTTCACAGATGATTTGAGTAGATGTTGAGTATATTTACTTGATGAATCACGAGTCTGAATTATTGAAAGGTTCAAGTAATTTCAGGGTGAAGTTGAAAGATCGTCGTGACAAGAGGATAAAATATCTATGATATGATCATAGAGATGAATATCTGAATTACGAGTTTGGCACAGAATTAAGACATTGTGGAAATTGTTTCACAACTAATACAGCCTGGAACACCATAGTGTGATGGTGTGTCCGAACATCATAACTGCACCCTATTGGATATGATGCATACCATGATGTCTCTTATCGAATTACCACGATAATTTATGGGTTAGGCATTAGAGACAACCACATTCACTTTAAATAGGGCACCACGTAATTCCGATGAGATGACACCGTATGAACTGTGGTTTAGAGAAACCTAAGCTGTCATTTCTTAAAAGTTTGGGGCTGCGACGCTTATGTGAAAAAGTTTCAGGCTGATAAGCTCGAACCCAAAGCGGATAAATGCATCTTCATAGGACACCCAAAATAGTTGGGTATACCTCTTGTCTCAGATCCGAAAGCAATAAGGGATTGTTTCTAGAATCAGGTCCTTTCTCGAGGAAAAGTTTCTCTCGGAAGAATTGAGTGGGAGGATGGTGGAGACTTGATGAGGTTATTGAACCGTCACTTCAACTAGTGTATAGCAGGGCACAAAGAGTTGTTCCTGTGGCACCTACACCAATTGAAGTGGAAGCTTATGATATTGATCATGAGACTTCGGATCAAGTCACCACCAAACCTCGTGGGATGACAAGGATGCGTACTACTTCAGAGTGGTACGTAGTCCTGTCTTGGAAGTCATGTTGCTAGACAACAATGAACCTACGAGCTATGGATAAGTGATGGTGGGCCCGGATTCTGATAAATGGCTCGAGGCCATAAAATCCGAGAGAGGATCCATATATGAAAACAAAGTGTAGACTTTGGAAGAACTACTTGATGGTCGTAAGGCTGTTAGGTACATATGGATTTTAAAAGGAAGACGGACAATGATGGTAAGTATCACCATTAAGAAAGCTCGACTTGTCGTTAAGATGTTTTCCGACAAGTTCAAGGAGTTGACTACGATGAGACTTTCTCACTCGTAGCGATGCTAAGAGTTTGTTGGAATTATATTAGCGATTACTGCATTATTTATGAAATCTTGCAGATAGGATGTCAAAACATTGTTTCCTCAACGATTTTCTTGAGGAAAGGTTGTATGTGATACAACCGGAAGATTTTGTCAATCCTGAAAGATGCTAATAAGTATGCAAAGCTCCAGCAATCCTTCTAAGGACTGGAGTAAGCATCTCGGAGTTGGAATGTATGCTTTAATGAGATGATCAAAGATTTTGGTGTATACAAAGTTTATGAGAAACTTGTATTTCCAAAGAAGTGAGTGGGAGCACTATAGAATTTCTGATGAGTATATGTTGTTGACATATTGTTGATCAGAAATGATGTAGAATTTCTGGAAAGCATATAGGGTTATTTGGAAAGTGTTTTCAATGGAAAGCCTGGATTAAGCTGCTTGGGCATTGAGCATCAAGATCTATAAGGATAGATCAAAACGCTTAATGGAACTTTCAAATGAGCACATACCTTGACATGATCTTGAAGGTGTTCAAGATGGATCAGTCAAAGAAGGAGTTCTTGCCTGAGTTGTAAGGTATGAAGTTAAGACTTAAAGCTCGACCATGGTAGAATAGAGAGAAAGGACGAAGGTCGTCCCCTATGCTTAAGACGTAGGCTCTACAGTATGCTATGCTGTGTACCGCACCTGAAGTGTGCCTTGCCATGAGTCAGTCAAGGGGCACAAGAGTGATCCAAGAATGGATCACAGGACAGCGGTCAAAGTTATCCTTAGTAACTAGTGGACTAAGGAATTTTCTTGATTATGGAGGTGGTAAAAGAGTTCGTCGTAAAGGGTTACGCCGATGCAAACTTTGACACTAATCCAGATTATTCTGAGTAGTAAACTGGATTCGTATAGTAGAACAGTTATTTGGAATAGCTCCAAATAAAACGTGGTAGCTGCATCTAGGAGATGACATAGAGATTTGTAAAGTACACACGGATCCGAAAGGTTCAGACCCGTTGACTATAACCTCTCTCACAAGCATAACATGATCAAACCCAGAACTCATCGAGTGTTAATCACATGGTAAATGTGAACTAGATTATTGACTCTAGTAAACTCTTTGGGTGTTAGTCACATGGGGATGTGACCTTGAGTGTTAATCACATGACAATGTGAACTAGATTATTGACTCTAGTGCAAGTGGGAGACTGTTGAAAATATTCCCTAGAGGCAATAATAAATTGATTATTATTATATTTCCTTGTTCATGATAATCGTTTATTATCCATGCTAGAATTGTATTGATAGGAAACTCAGATACATGTGTGGATACATAGACAACACCATGTCCCTAGTAAGCCTCTAGTTGACTAGCTCGTTGATCAATAGATGGTTACGGTTTCCTGACCATGGACATTGGATGTCGTTGATAACGGGATCACATCATTAGGAGAATGATGTGATGGACAAGACCCAATCCTAAGCATAGCACTAGATCATGTAGTTCGTATGCTAAAGCTTTTCTAATGTCAAGTATCATTTCCTTAGACCATGAGATTGTGTAACTCCCGGATACCGTAGGAATACTTTGGGTGTGCCAAACGTCACAACGTAACTGGGTGGCTATAAAGGTACACTACAGGTATCTCCGAAAGTGTCTGTTGGGTTGGCACGAATCGAGACTGGGATTTGTCACTCCGTGTGACGGAGAGGTATCTCTGGGCCCACTTGGTAGGACATCATCATAATGTGCACAATGTGATCAAGGAGTTGATCACGGGATGATGTGTTACGGAACGAGTAAAGAGACTTGCCGGTAACGAGATTGAACAAGGTATCGGGATACCGACGATCGAATCTCGGGCAAGTATCGTACCGATAGACAAAGGGAATTGTATACGGGATTGATCGAATCCTCGACATCGTGGTTCATCTGATGAGATCATCGTGGAACATGTGGGAACCAACATGGGTATCCAGATCCCGCTGTTGGTTATTGATCGGAGAACGTCTCGGTCATGTCTGCATGGTTCCCGAACCCGTAGGGTCTACACACTTAAGGTTCAGTGACGCTAGGGTTATAGAGATATTAGTATGCGGTAACCCGGATGTTGTTTGGAGTCCCGGATGAGATCCCAAACGTCACGAGGAGTTCCGAAATGGTTCGGATGTAAAGATTTATATATAGGAAGTGCTATTTCGGCCATCGGGACAAGTTTCGGGGTCACCGGTATTGTACCGGGACCACCGGGTGGGGCCACCTGCCCCGGGGGCCACATGGGCTGTAGGGGGTGCGCCTTGGCCTATATGGGCCAAGGGCACCAGCCCCAAGAGGCCCATGCGCCAAGAGAAGAGGGAAAAGGAAGAGTCCTAAAGGGGGAAGGCACCTCCGAGGTGCCTTGGGGAGGAGGGACTCCTCCCTTGGCCGCACCCTTCCTTGGAGGAAGGGCCAAGGCTGCGCCCCCGTCTCCCTTGGCCCTATATATAGTGGGGGGAAGGGATGGCAGCCCCATCTAAGCCCTGGCGCCTCCCTCTCCCTCCTGTGACACATCTCCCTCTTCCCGCAGCGCTTGGCGAAGCCCTGTTGGAATCCCGCTACTTCCACCACCACGCCATCGTGCTGCTGGATCTCCATTAACCTCTCCTTTCCCTTTGCTGGATCAAGAAGGAGGAGACGTCGCTGCTCCGTACGTGTGTTGAACGCGGAGGTGCCGTCCGTTCGGCACTAGGATCTCCGGTGATTTGGATCACGACGAGTACGACTCCATCAACCCCGTTCTCTTGAACGCTTCCGCTTAGCGATCTACAAGAGTATGTAGATGCACTCTCCTTCCCTCGTTGCTGGTTTCTCCATAGATGGATCTTGGTGACACGTAGGAAAATTTTAAATTTCTGCTACGTTCCCCAACAGTTTTGACGTCCATTTGCCAGATTTCATAATCATAAAATGCGGCAATTGCTAACATGATTCAGACAGACTTATGGTTCCCAGAGCAAAGAAATGCCAAGTAACAATATCTCTATTTGGTTGCAGTAACAGGATGCAATCTTTTATATCCAGGTTACTTGTCCTTAAGTCAAGAACATGCAGAAAAAGTTATCAGGTGCTCATTGACAGAAATAATTGGTAGATGCCCACAACTACTTCATCACATCAGGTGCACATCATTCAAACACAGGTACACCACGTGCACATTGACTGAAATAATTTCAACATAGCAATTGAAAGTGAAGAACTGATTACTGAACAACATGATCCAAGTGCATAGCGATGATCTAAGTACATAACCATTATACAAAAGCAAATGCCTTGCATCACTACATCCATTGAACATCAGCGCATCACTTCAGAATTAACAGAACAACCAGCCCACAAAGAAAAACACCTACAACCACTACAATCTTCCAAAACATTAGTATCTGTGCCCCAAGATCTAACAGTTTTGCATTGTCATTGCTCCAAACTCTGCACTGTTGTTTAGTCTTCTTACCCACTGTTCTACCGCGGCACCTTCATGTCCACGTTCCAGCTCCTCCCTCCTATCCTCACTCTAGCAATAGCATCGACGGTAGCATTTCCTCTCAGAATGTTCTGATCCACAAGATAAACCACGTGCTCACGCTCCCAGTGCCAAAATTTGCAGCCACGCTGCCAAATTTGCAAGAAAGCAATGAGAAGCATTGCATCTGAGAGGCCATCTCTGCAAAATTCCAAGGTACAAGGGCACCTAAACCATGGTTGATGTGTCTGTAGAACACCCCGCTGTCGTGGTCATCGGTGCTGGAGATATAGTGCTTCACCGTCCACCCACACTCCGAACAACAGATCAGGGGGATAGGGGGGCGTGGCGGCACTGAGCAGAGCGGGAACAACTCGAAGACATGGCACAAAAGAGAAATGTCGTTCGATGACGGCTGCACGCAAGATCTAGGAGCGAGCGCCGGTGGAGAGCGGAGATAGCTACGGTTCGTCGGAATGGTGAAGAGTGGGGAATTTGGGCACGAAGCGGACGAAGGGGGCAAAGTAATGGCGCAATTATGAAAAAAAAACCATGAAATGGCATACTAACATCGTATCTCCTACGTGAAACGGACAAAAAGCAAGCCGACATACGTACTACAAAATATGACCGAAAAATATACTAGCTAGTGATGGGTCCCCTCGAGCAAAGTATAATTACCGTAACGTGTGATTCTTTGAATAAATTGACCAAAGTGACCATGATGAACAGGATTTTAGAGCATCTATAACTGGACTCAGTAAATCCGACCCCTTAAACGCCCGCAAACGCGTCGGGCACCTCTCAAATATTGTATCCACATTCGGACACGTCTATTATCATATCTCAAATCTATACAAAACCATACAACTACATCGATGCACACGTATCGTCCAGATACTCCATCACACTACACTAAACATGCCATCGGACTACCAAAATTTGGCATGTTTGGCTATGATGGAGTTCATCCACGGCTGCCCTTGCCCGCTTGCCATCCTTCTCGAGGAAGTACCGGTCGAAGACGCAGTACGGATCGAGCCGAATCTACTCGTTGCCGGAGTTGTCCTCGCCGTCACTGCCCGTCTTCTCCTCCTTCGGTGGCAGTCCGACCATGCCACGGACCGCCCGATTATGCTCTCAGGTGAGGGCACGCGTGTTCCCCCGCCGTCGTTTCTTCACAATGCAGGCGCAGGTGGCTTCCTCCTCTGCGTCCGTCCGCGCCGCCGCATCAGCCGCCGCCATTTCCAGCGCGATAGCAGCCTCAGCGACCATTATCCTCTCCTTCCTACGGCAGGCCGCCTGGTCCCGGTGGGACTCATAGTTTGTCTGACCGGTGATGGGGAAGGAGAGGGATTTCGGCTGCCAGGACCGCGAGGATCCAGCCTCGGAGGGCCCGAGCGCCCGATGAGCCGAAGTTGTGGAGTCACGGCGGACAGATCCGTCCGTCGACCGGGCTTGTCCTCCCGGGAGCGGCGGAGTGCAATGCGGATTGCCATTGCCTCCTTCAACCCGCACGGAACGACACCCCAGTCAATGGATCCAGACTGGTTGGAATCCGATCCGCTGCCTGCCATGGCAAAGAAGGCCCGGAACCGCCGGAGATGAGCTCGGTGGCGGAGAGAAGTGGAATGGCTATGGTTTGTTCCGGCAAGCGGATGGGGACAAATATATATGGGGTCGGGTACGCCTATGTGAGCCGGGTCCGGCGTGGCAGGCGTGCCCGGACGCCTCATATTTGTCTAATATTTGAGCTGGATATAAGAGGTGTCGATCAGCCCGAACGTTTGAGTCTCGTTTGAAGCGTCTGCTTAGGTCGAAAAATCGTTACCCGTCAGTGACCAGGTGGATGGTTGGGGGCGTCCGGCTGTAACTTTTTTTGCGGGGGGTAAATGTTCTCACTCCTTTCGAGAAAAAGAGATTAGTGTTACAGCTTCATTCACACTTGTTCAGAGCCTGACATACACACTTGGCAATAGTACTCCTACTTGGTAGGCTTCACGCTTCATCCTTGATACGACCGCGTCCCTACCACCGCGCAACGGCGGCGGCGCGGCCGCCGCCGCCCTCACACCCGCTCATGCGCCGCGGCGTCGTCGGCGAAGACCGTGCATCCACCGTCGCACACCAGCCGGCAGTCGCCACCCCATCCCCCCCCCCCCCCCCCCCCCCCCCCTCTCTCTCTTTGCGCTTGGGGGCATCGGGAAGGCACCCCTATCGTGGCCACGGGGAGCTCCAGCACCAGGTCCAGCAGCGGTCGCCCGGAGCGTGCTGGTGGCGAGGGCGAGGAGAGGAACGGTCTACGGCGCCAACCTGCGAGCCGGAGGGAGTGGCGTCATCAGTGGCCTCTGGCTCTTCCTCACCGTCGGCGGGGGCCTCTCATTGCCGGCCTTCCTGTTGTTCGTCGGAATTTGTGGTGCCATTTCCTTCAGGTAGAGCTCGCCCCCCCCCCCCCCCCCCCCCCCCCTCCCCCGCCCCGATTTCTTGTGGTCTTGAAAGAAACCTCCTTTGTTCTTAGTGGGGTTTGGACACCCTAAATTTACACCTGCGAGTACCACAACCGTCAGGTTGTATACAGAATAAGCTTGTCTTATTCTCTCATGTTAAGCATACCTCACTAAGTTACATTCACGCACGCTGTGCAGTTACACAGGAACAACTGATTTGTCTATGGTCTCCCCTAAATATGAGCATCTAGTGGTCATATAGATTATGGCATGTTCTTATCATTGCTTCTCTAGTCCTTGATTGGCATTGTTTCAGCGTGATTTTCCTCCCCAAGCAGCTGGACGTTTTTAGAATGTGTGGGGATTTAAAGAATTTAGATGATCTCCACATGATATTTAGCCTGTGAGGTTGCTTCATTTTTTTTCTACTAATTTTAGTGAATTATAACTGGTACGATGATCCAGAGGTTGCTAAAGTGCAAAAACATCGTATTTTTCTGAAGGATCATGTAGTTTTCAAAGAGGTGTGCTGATCTTTATTCTCCTTAACTATCCTGAATTAATAAATATTTAGTATAAGCTGTTGGCGCCGCCTCTCGGGCGCCGCTCTTCTTCTACCTCTCTTTGTCTCTCACAACTCTCTCTTCTGTCAAGAGCACCAGAACACACATACACGGAGGAACACACACACACAACGCACATACACACACTAGAGAAAAGGATCTCAATGGCTTTGCCGAGAGGACTTCCCTGGTGACCATACAATGGCTACATCTTTTCTCCCAGCCCTCATTCTTTACTCATTGACTGAAATGATTATTTATACACACGGCAAGAACCCATGCCATCTAAACTCACGCCACTACTTTGACCCACTAACTAACTACCTAGCTGCTAGCTGCATGCACACACACGCACCACTTCTGCCATGCATGCACACACAACGGCCAGCCACACACATTGGCTTGGTCCGGTTATTACTCAACTGACTAACAAAACATACGTCCCGGCTTAAGTCGCTTCCAAGTTTCTGCAGGCCTCTAGCTGAATTGGCGCATGCCACAAGTAATGCATCCGATTCTTGCTCCATCTCTACCTGCATGCAACTCGGCCATCGGACTCGCGGAGCTTTAACGCATGCATCTAACTACCATGCATAATTAGCTTTGCCTTCTGCACGTGAACACAACCTGACGTGCACACATAGCCACAGCTCAACTACAAGCATGATATAAACATATCTAATCGTACGCACTAATAACAAGATTAGTTCTAACATTCACCTTCCTAATCTTGTTAACTTATTTCTCTCTTGAAGCCACTGATTGTTGACGTCGTCGATGCAACACGCAGACAGCCACCAATGCCATCTTGTCACGCCGATTGTTGTCGTCATCGTTGGCCTCGATGAGAGCCACACCTCCTGCGCCTTCACCACAAGCGCACTGCCGTGGCACGCTCGTTGCCGCATGTTTGCCACCGGTGCCGCAACTTGCCGGTGACTCGCCTCTATGTTCTCCACCGATGCCGCAACTCGTCGGTGACTCGCCTCCATGTTGCTGACGATGACGCACCTTATCGCCGACTCGGACATGGACCACCTCATGGCAATGGCCTCCGCTCCATGGTTATCACCTCCTTGCCGCCGGTGCCGCAACTTACCGGGCAGCACACTTCTCTCCATCACTCATGACGCAGCTCGATGATGATGGAGACACGCACCCGCGGGTAGCAGCATCATGCTGCCAACGGCGTCCACCTTGCGCCGCCAACGTCCCCCTTACATGGAGTCCGCCGCGCCGCCGCCATCGCCTCGGATCAACAAGGCTCTGATGCCAATTGTTGGCGCCGCCTCTCGGGCGCCGCTCTTCTTCTACCTCTCTTTGTCTCTCACAACTCTCTCTTCTGTCAAGAGCACCAGAACACACATACACGGAGGAACACACACACACACAACGCACACACACACTAGAGAAAAGGATCTCAATGGCTTTGCCGAGAGGACTTCCCTGGTGACCATGCAATGGCTACATCTTTTCTCCCAGCCCTCATTCTTTACTCATTGACTGAAATGATTATTTATACACACGGCAAGAACCCATGCCATCTAAACTCACGCCACTACTTTGACCCACTAACTAACTACCTAGCTGCTAGCTGCATGCACACACACGCACCACTTCTGCCATGCATGCACACACAACGGCCTGCCACACACATTGGCTTGGTCCGGTTATTACTCAACTGACTAACAAAACATACGTCCCGGCTTAAGTCGCTTCCAAGTTTCTGCAGGCCTCTAGCTGAATTGGCGCATGCCACAAGTAATGCATCCGATTCTTGCTCCATCTCCACCTGCACGCAACTCGGCCATCGGACTCGCGGAGCTTTAACGCATGCATCTAACTACCATGCATAATTAGCTTTGCCTTCTGCACGTGAACACAACCTGACGTGCACACATAGCCGCAGCTCAACTACAAGCATGATATAAACATATCTAATCGTACGCACTAATAACAAGATTAGTTCTAACATAAGCTTGTTCCTTCTACAGGCCATACCTATTAAAAATATTTCTGTGGTTTCGAGGATACATCAAACATACATAATAGGCTATCTAAAGGTCAGTCACAGTTCTCACTTGATTTGTTACATGATGGAATTTTGTGGAAACTTGATACTGCTTTACTTTGCATGTTTTAAAATTGTGCTCATTTTGGTATCTGCAGGATGTTATATTACCCCGAATATTAGATGATACATACGAACAATGCTGCTGTTAGTATTTCAGCCTTCACCTAATGTTGACGCGTCCTCATCAGTTTCTTTATTCTTTGTTACATATAAGTGAATAATCTCTCTGTAGGTTATTTCCTTACTGAAGGATGATGCTTGCTTTATCCAAGAATTATTCTCTAGGATGGGATCACCAAATATTTCTATGGAATCAAAAAGAGAATTGGTGAGACATTCTCTTATCTTTTCTTATACGAGTTTATGGCTTCATCACATGAAGTATCTTTTTCATTATCATATCTGTTTATTGTTATACGAGCTTATGGCTTCATCACATGAAGTATCCTTTTCATTATCAGATCTGTTTATTGATAGACATTATTATCAATTCCTTCGCATTGTGTCATTGCTACAAAGGAATTTAGTTTGGGTACTGTAAAATGTAGCTGATTGATACGGTTTTCCCCGTGAGTTAGAAGAATATCATATATAGTGGTGCACGTGATTATGAAGGACCATAATCTGTTATTGTTTTGGTGATTTTTCTCAACAGTGGGAGCTTGGCGCTTGTTAAATTTGATAGTCATCTAGACTAATTCATTTTCTGCAGGATGTTGCAGTTTCTGTGTCCTGCGTAGTATTTAGAGGAATTCAAATAGATGCCACTGTAAAGTGTGGTTTAATATGTGGTCTGGGGCTCAGCTCAATGCCATTTTTAGGAACTACAAAATTTGCGTTCTGTTCTGTTTTCAGGTTGAGATGATCCAGATGATAGTTGCTTTTACATGCATATAGTTGTTGCAGTTACTGGAATGTGGAGTTGGAAGTACTTAATGCTCCGCGTCTGACAATGCTAATAGTGTTTCTGGTGTTTGCAGGTCCTGTTCTTGCATGAGTTCTGCACTCTTAGTAAGAGTTTGCCACTTGTACAACACTACGACTGTTTCGGCATATACTTGTTTTCTTTCGTTCTTTCTTTTTCGTCATATGCCCTCTAGCTAGATCACACAAGCCATAATAACACAGCACAGACCCCAGGCGTGCCAAAATTTCAAATATGCAAACTGTGATAAATGGCTATTTCCTATATCTCTTGCAAAACTAAACATAGTTTTTTTGTGTGTGTGCATGATGTTGATTCTAAAACCCCATCTCAAATAGGTCTCGTATAAGCTCCGTTAGCTGTACAACTCTTGTTTCACTGTGTGGCTTGCTGTACGAGCTCAAACCAGAGGATAGTTATGCCAATATCATACTTAGCTGAATCCCTGGTTAAGTTTTGCGTAAGCTTCTGGTATTCAATTCAATGAGCACACTGCACCTGCTCATTGCACGACACTGTAAAAATTTCTTATGTACTGCATAATGACCAGTACTACTGCACATGAGGAAATCTGGACTTGCACATCAGTAGAGGATTGGGAGGAAAGTAGAGGTTTGAGGACGAATGGAGGAGTGGACGAGATTAGGCACACTAATGTCACATTCCTTATGAATTCGGTTGTTTTTAATTATTACTCAAATGGGGAGGGCACTCTCTCCTTGTGTGTCGTAGTATTTGTCTTAACATGCCTAGGTAAGATCAATGTTTATTGTGTTACTTATGCCTGTAGGCTGTACCTGTAAACATAGTGCATCATGCAACAGTACTGTATCTTTGACATCTGTTTGCCTTTGCTTGAGTAAGATGTGCTTATAAACAGGGCATCCACTGCAGCTTTGATGTCTGGAGTTTTAACCCTCTTATCCTGGCTTCTTTTGCAATAGAGCATACGATACTGGTATGGCTGAGGTGGTGGTGCCATCACCCTTTGGCATCCCAATGTAATCTTGTAATTAGTTTTGCTAAGATTAGGTACAACAAGGGCCTATGATTCATGTTATCCGTATTTTCATCTAAGTTGCATGGATACGTGTATTGATATCGGGCCAATACCTATAAAAAACGTCATTTTCGAAAAGCACCATTGAGTTCTTATTTAACTCATCTAATATGTTGCTACTGCTTAGATGTTGACCATGTATACACACACATATGTACTTGTATTTCAGATCAGAACAGTCCCAGTACTACTGATTTTATATGTTTACATGACTTGCAACCGCTGATTCTGCTTAGTTCAAGCATAATCTGATTAGACTTAAAAGTTTGCTGCTTAATTGCAGGTATGTTATGGACCTAAGCATGTTGAGGTCGCATCTTGCAATGCAAACTCTTCTGATGACGACAGATAGTTTGTTTCGGTAAGTCGTGTTTATTGACTTTATTATACTGTTATTTCTTGTGCATATGTTGGTGGGGTTGGTTTTGTATTAGAACAAGCGGAAAATTGTGCAATGCGGCCGTTGCGATAGGTTAGTTAAGCTCGCTTGCCTAACCTGCCATGGATGATTGGTGTGGCTCCCAGGAAACATAATAAGATTAATAATATATTGGACTTAAGTAGCACAGTGAAGCTTTATTATCGATTTAAATTCTTTAACACATAAATTCCATGTTATAAGTTTATTATTACTGTTGGTAAGAACAGGGGCGGAGCCAGTGTATTGGCATTGGGTTCAGATGAACCCAATGAATTTGTCTGGCCACGTATAGTATATAGATACGCATATGCTTTGAACCCAATAAAAAATAAGGGCTGACCCCATCAACTTAAATTCCAACGCTGAATGCAAAGCCCAAAAGCCCGCAAGTGAATTGGCACCGTGACAAGACTGTTCGTGACCCTTATTCCTACTAGTAAGCGTGCACGTGCAACGCACGTATTCTAATAAATTACAATAAAAACATTAACTATGTCTTGTGTTTTTACCCGAACATTTAAATGCGTGTCGCGCCCAATGATTTCAATATAGTAATTTATTTTAGATCAAGTCATAGGTCTTGTTTGACCGGTGAAAGACTTCCATTGTTGAAATGTTGTGATCCTAAAATTCCAAAACCAAAATACGTAAAAACTCACAAATGTAATACACGACCAATACACATGTCTTCACATAAAATTAACGATCACATAAATATATTGTAATTGTTAATTATTACAAAATATGTAAAAATAACAACTAAGCAACATTATCAAGCAAAGTTCATCTATTAAGCCGTTGTTTGTTGGAGTGACAAACGGCGAAAGGATAAATGCTTGCGACATGAGCTCAACTTCTGACGAGGAGTTGGATGCTTTGGGTTTGTTAGGAGGTCTTTCGACAATCATACAATCGGGGGATCCGTGTTGGTTTCATCATCATCCAAGTCTTGGTTTCTTATATCGTCATCATTGAATTCCGAGTTGACTAAAATCACAACTAATTTTGTTCTAAAATCTGTCATATGAACCTAAAGTGAAGTAGTAATAATAAGACTTAGTTTTCAAATAATGATACAACACAAAATAATCAGTATCATGATACCATGCAAAATATACCTGTTCGGGAGTGTCGGACAAACTATCTCCTGTGAAGTACTCCATGTAATTTAACATGCAGAGACCACAAGATGACCTAGATGATAAAGAAATTTTGATATGCTTAATAACAAGAATATTAGAAAAATATTAATATTATAACATGATGATGACTGAACCACAGAGTCATACCGGAGACGCTCGATAAAAAAAGAATTGAATAACGTTTGCCGCTAATATAAATCAAATGACCTAAAGGGCTACCAGTCCCTTTCTCACAACAGGATGTATCCCCATTTTTTTTCCTTGTGCAAAATGGATGTATCCCGATCTGAAACACCTAGCACTTGATTTATCCAGTGGTGTGTGTGCGGTGAGAGACACAGGCACCCACCACTTTGCTTTCTCCGCCAGCCGCCTGCTCTGCTGCACACCGCCGCCTCTCCCGCCACGATGTCGCCCCCCTCCCCCCCCCCCAACCCACACCACCACCACGGCCTCGCCCCTTCTCGTCCTATCCCTCCTTATCCCCACGACGGCCTCGCCCCGCCGGCCCTTATCCCCACGACGGCCTAACTCCGCCAGCTCCTGTCACCACCGCGGCCTTGCCTCACAGCCAACCCCGCCAATCTTCCCTACATCGACTCTGCTGCCGCCATCCTACTGCCCCAGAGCAGATCGAGATGTGAGCTGCTGGACACGATGCGGGAGGAGGCATCTCGAATTGGACGGAGATCCAGTGCATTGACGTGCCCGTTGTAATCATCGCCCCCCGTGTTTGGCTCACACAGTTGCTCCGGGAAGGAGTTCGCAGCTCGCGTGCATGCTCGGTTGCTGAAGGTATGCGTTCGTTTAGATGTTGTTAATGCACCTATGGTTATCAGTGTGGATTTAGTTTGGTGACATTTTTGAGGCAACCATGCTGTGGCAAAGCTGATTGATTTGTGGATTTGAATTCTGGGTGGCTTAATTTGTCACTATCAGCTATCTATGATTGATGTTGAGTTGTTGCTTTTTGTGGCTGTTGCTTGATTAGTGTGGTATTCTCACGTTGTAATGTCGCATTATTACTGGCACTAAGTAACAGAGAGTTCCAGGGTCACAACTAAGTTGGTATCTACACTATTTGTATCAGAAATACATGTGACACCATCATTTGACATCTAAACATTGCTGATGCTTATGCCATTGTATGCACAACAGGCGCCTTCGCCACATTGTCATTCATTTGTGAGATGTTTCTCTTTCTCTATGTTGGCATGGATGATATATAGAGTAGTGGAAGATTGTTAGTGAAACACATTCAGGTATGCTATCTATCTGATTCTTTCCATGTGTGTAGTAACATATTCGTTGTTCAAATCCAGAAATTGTAACACATTTTCTATACTACTATATGTAGCCCAATGAAATGTATCGCCTTGAGCTCCATTATTTAGGCCAGATCACATGAGAGATTTTGTGTCAATTGCATTGACATCCAATAAGGTAAAAGCTCTGATTTATATTAGGAGGCGTACCCATCTGTCTGAAGACTGCTCTTAATATATTCTTCTCTTTCTCATGTTGTAACATTTAGATCAGTCCACTTATCGGATTTTAATTCCATGTGCTCGGATGCATATTTGAATAAATCATCCAGTCCTTCTAGCTGTTGTACCAACAAATGAAAAAGTATAAGCATCACAAGTGTGGCATTCGTGTCATCTGAGGATGGATAGCAACCGATCTTTATCATCTTATAGATGCATGCATTCTCTAAGAACACACTTCCACCTGACCTTACTTGTAGATGCTCTGTAGCCAATCACAATCTTTATCAGCTATAGAAATTGAGTGACTGTCAATCAGGAAATCAAAGATTGGATATGCAGTGTTTCATGCAGCTGGCATCACCTGTGTCAGATTGTTTTTGTTCTCCAGTTGTAAGGACTACTGTAGATTTGGCTCGACACCGTTTGTCACGTAGTCTTTGTAATATACCTTGTTTATGTTGCTCATACCGGGCACTTTCCATCTGCCTCTTGAGTGCTTGTTTTGCTTCTGTATAATAAGTGTTAATTAGGTACAAGACAACATGAGCAACAGTGTTTTGTCAATCAGATGTACGGTGTAAGTGTAAATTATGTATGATACTCCCTCCATTTTTGTATACAAGGCCACTATTAAAAATACATATTGCATCTATACAAGGCCAACACAAAACGAGGTAAGAATTAATGATCCTTCCTCGTATAAGTAAACCAGTTTAATGCGTGCATGCATGCTGTGATAATGACGCTAGCTACTTTCTGGTAGACGTCCGCTCATCTCCTATTCATTGCTTGCGTCCGCTCTTCTCCTTCTTCCTTCCTCGTCCATTCCATCTTCTTCTCTTCTCCTATGGCCAGTGGAGGCAGTGGCAGCCGAGGCTGGGCAATAGGTGGCGATGGCAGCAAGTCGCACGCAGGCTGCCGCTCGGTTTCAAGCAGCAGCGGACGCTGGGCTGTAGGCCACGGCGGCTCTGTTTCAAGCGGCGACGGACAGGAAGCTGCAGGCGACGGCGGCTACGTTTCAAGCGGTGTCGACGGCTGGGCTGCAAGCGGCGGCCGCAGCTTTGTTTGCAGCCCGTTTTTCGGACGTCCAATGCATGCTCTGCATGGCTGCATGCAACGAGTGAAAGCGGCGGGAGAGAGAGAGCTGTGCGCGGGATTAAAAATTGCTCTTCGCGGGCGGAGCGAGGGGAGTGAGGGAGTTTGCTTGCTGTTCGCCGCCCGATGGATTGCATGCGGGGTGTTAATGTTCACGGTAAGCGAAAAGAAGAGTTGGATGGCAAAGCTCACATTAAATTCTACCTAGATACCTGTAATATGAGATAGTGGCCTTGTATATAAAAATGGAGGGAGTAGTTAATATGAGCCATAATTGAGTACCATATGAACTGCTGCATCTGTATGCGTACACGGCAGCCGTATGATCTTCCGCCCTTGTTCGCTTCCTTGACTCTGCTAACTGGTCTCTCCTATTGGTCATCAATTGGTTAACACCCGAGACTCCACAACGGTAGGTCGACGGTGGCAAGCCGACTATAATTCAAATTCAAGGTATTAAGATCTCATCACATCTCCTTTCGGCTGCACATGCCCTAGTCCCCTAATTGCCCATCCCACGTACTTTGATTGATTAGGCCTATCATACGGAGTTTCTCAGAGGGAAGTCGATCACAAGATCCAGATAATCACGCGGGGAATTCAAGGCCACCCATTAGACGTAGGCAAAGTACATGAATGCTCATCGCAAACGGTCTTTAAAGCCACATGAATTAATATAGATGTGTTGCCTAATGATTCAGCTAATCGAAGGAGAATTTCGGAGAATGGTAATATTAGGCTAAGATATTTAACCAAGGGACCTTACACGCCACTGCCTAATTTTGATTGTCCACAAAGAGCCATTGGCAATGTTTCATGAAAATTTAATCCATAACGGTTTGATCAATAAGCATGCATGCCACTTTTTCTTTGGTCTATCACATTCTAAAGCTATTGCCAGCTGCTACAACATCATGGAAGCGATGCTTTTCAGTTATGAATGCTATCAAGAAAAAGTTAATTTGCGAAACAAAATGGGTAATCGGTCCATGAGTAAGGCCTCCTTTGGTTTAGAGGAATTTCATAGGAATTTTAGAGGATAGGATTCTTATAGGATTTTTTTTCCTTTAGAGCCCTTTGGTTTATAGGAATGGATTCCTATTCCTACATAGGATTGTTCCTATCCTCCACATTTCATAGGAAAATAAAAAAGAGCCTAGACTCAATGGAAAAATTCCTTTGGTGTCAACCAAATGACATCTTGTTTCCTATTCCTACTCATAGGATTTGAGATACATGTCATCTCATTTCCTACAAGATTCCTATTCCTATGATAATCCTATCCTATGAACCAAAACAGGCCTAAGTCTTTAATTTTCTATGTGGAGAAAACAATATTTTATAGCATTAGTATAAATTGTTTGATCATTTCAAGATGATAAAAAATCGAAATGGAGCACCCTAAAATGTGAGTGACTTAACATGCTTCTTTTGCTTGATGGTATTTATTTTAAACTTATCATTTGCTTCAATATTTTCAGGAAGATAACAAACTACACCTAAGACGACCTGAAGTTATGAAGTTATTTTGGTACCACTCAATTTATAATACTATGTAAGAAAGAGATCATTCTTCAGTTTTTACTCTAAGACAATTTGGTATACTCTTGTTGTAAGATTTTGTGAAATTAGACTTTACCTGCAATTAATTTGTATCAAATTCTCAAACCAAGTCAACTCAGTGAACCCAATGGCTAAATTTTCCGGCTCCGCCCCTGGGTAAGAATGCCCAACTGCGGCAATTTTTAACACTTGTGCTGGCTCAACGTTCTTCACCCATTTTTGATTCACTTAGCCACTCGCTTCAGTTAAATTTGATACGCAGCATGTGCTAGTACATCTGACGGTCATGACAGATATACTAGTAGTTCAGAAAGAGGGCACAAAACAACTAAGTAAGATATGGTGCCAAAAACTCTGCTTATAATAAGTATCTAATTAATTAATTAAAAGGGAAGTCGCTAGTGACAGTATGTGCAGGTTGCCCAGCATGACTAGTGTATGTATCACCAACAAATCCAATGCCGCACTGTGAATTTGGATTTACAAATCTGGAGTTGAGCGCAACATAAACTAGTCATGCTGGGCAACAAATCCAATGCCACACTAGTGTGATCAAAGTGTACAGTCACTGTGATCACCGTTGAGCGCAACATAAACGGGGATCTATTTTCCTTTTTCCGTACAATATGAACCCAGATCACTGTGAATTTGGATTTACAAATCTGGAGTTGTTTGGTGGAACGTGAAAAAACACGAGTCCTGCTCCTGCGCTGCGCGAGTGAGAGAAGTGTTAAGAGAATCGAGAGAGATGAGCGAATGGAAACAGATATATGAATGAACCATTAGTCTTTATTAATGATAGAAGCGGGGTATTTATACCCGGGCAGAAGTACACATGTTACTTGGGAGTCAAGTAAACTCAAAGTTACTTGGGAGCCAAGGAATTACATAGTTGCCTTGAGAGCCAATTAAGTACATGGTTGCTTGAGAACCAAGCAACCTATCTAACAGTTAAGTTAATCCTAATTAGCTTTATTATAAGCAACTATTCTATTCTTAACACTCCCCCTTGTACAACGCCTCTTCTTTGGTATATCCATCATCTTGACAAATTCTTTAAATAATCTTGAATGTCTCCTCCAAAAACCCTGTGGGAAAAATATGAGGAGAATAGTGCAGATATGTTGCTAAAACTCCTTTAAACCCAGTGGGTAAAATAATAAGGAGAAAATGATGCAACATATAATGATTATTGTCTCTTGATAACTCATATGAGAAAAACCTGTGAAGAAAGGAGAAAACTCATCGATGAGTTTAGAGAACAATTAATATGTCTTGAGTACTTTCTTTAAAAAAACCCGATAGGGAAAATAGAAAGTATGCCATATAATGTTTGATAAGATATTGCCTCATTAAAAACCATTATGAGAAACTTTGATAGCAAACTCATAAGGGAAAAGAGTGCGATATGATATGCCATTGAAAACTCCTTTAAAACCAAGTGGGAAAAATATAAGGAGAAAATGTATGACATATATGGGCACTTGTGTTTATATTGTCTCGTTAAAAACCTTTATAAGAAACCATTAGGGAAAACTCATGAAGAGAAAAAGAGTACAATATATGCAATCTTAAGATTGTTAATAGGTTATAGATTTGGGAAATTACTCCCCTGAACTCTGCAAACCTGGAGATGTGTAATACAAATTCCATTGATATGATCATGACGTTATGAATAATCTGTAGGATTTTCAAAGTATGTTGTTTGCATATTGTTTCCTCACTTTCTATAATTCATGAGGATAAGTAATTTTCGAGCAATGTACTTTATGATATTGCTTTTCATATAACCTATAGTTTTTGAGTAACACAAGTGGTAGAGTCTTGATAAATCAAGTTATGTGATTCTGATGAATCTTAACCACATGATTTTGAGTGTGGTTAATCATTCTGCTAAGCCATGCATATTTTGCACTGTTTTTAGATAAAGCAATTATGTCAGAATGATAACTAGAAATAGCCATTAAAGCCCATTTAGATGACTTCCATATGAAGGCTATTCTAGAAAATTCAGTCATTGATATGGCATTGTTAGGATCAAAGAAAGAGCCAATATCATTATATCATATCATGGTCATATCTTGTATTTCCTGATGGAAATATCCAAGAATTATTGTGAGCTTGAGATATAAGCTAATATTTCTTATATCATCCATATATACCTTTGTTGGGGGTTGCACTCTGAACAAAGATAGCAAATATAGTGTCAGGCCTGACATAGTTTGGAATTATGAGTGCTTTGACATTAGTGAGATATAGAACTTCAGGTCTTGATATCACTTCATTATCACCCCTAGGTATGAATGGATTTGTACCTTATCAGGGGTAGTATGACCATATTACATGTCTTTTATTGGTATGATATATCCACATTGAACTTCTCGTATATGTATTGGATATATATGTAGACTGATATGTATTCTTGAGAGAATGCTCAAGTTGTAAGCTTAAGCTAAATTTGGTTGAATCCAAATTTTCCGTCTTGAGATGATTTTATGTATTTTTAGGTCCTTTAGAGACATTGATGATGAAATCATCGATATACACTAAGTGATATGAGGAAATCAAATTTGGGATTCCCTTATTAACACATAAGCAATCATCATTCTTTGAGTAATCCTTTTGAAGAAGGAACTCATTTAGTCGATAGTACCATATGATTTCCGACAATTTCAAGTCATAGAGTGACTTATGAAGTTTTACACAAAACTTGTTGCGATTTTCTTTTGGATTCGGAAGTATAAGCCCTTCAGGGACTTGAATAGAGATTTCCGAAATGAGTGACTCATATGAGTATGTAGCCACTTCATCCATCAACTGCGTGGATATTATTATTATTTGTATTGCCAATGATATTTAGTATCGAAACATAATTCCACTCATACCAAGAGGGTATTTTACATCATAATCGATGTCGGGTCTCTGCGTGAACCCTTTTGCTACAAGCCTCGCTTTCTCACCACCTCATTGACTTTGTCTATGAATGAGAAGTTTTTTAGTATTCCATATGGAAGATACTTATGAGGAGTAGGTATTATTGTGGTAAATACTACTCATTTGTAGAGCGAGTAATATTCTTCATTACTTGTTTCCTTTTATGTGAACCAATATGAGTACAAGAGGCACTCTACCATGGATTTTGGTTCTGGGCCCAAAAAGTTTTAGCAATTTGAGAAGAAATATATGTCGATAAATGTAGTCTTTAGTTCATATGATTCTAATGGGATCATTGAAGTTTGTGGATAAAATATTTGTTCCTTTTTAACTCCTTGTGATTTCCTACAACAAATGGAGTCAAGGTGTTTCAATGTCCCGGCATCAAAACATTTGTGCACATTTATGCCGGGCTTTGGATGATGAGCATCCAGTGAGGTGTCTTTGAACTTGATGTTGAATTACATTTACTGGTTGAGGACTTGACTTCCTCTGTTTCCGCGGAAGCATATGAGAAGTTATATCTCGTCTTGTCAGATTTTCTCCCCCTCTTGCTCTCATTTGGGGATAAGAGTGGCTTATTAGGTACCTCAACTCTTTCTGACACTTTACTGCAGGAATATAGAATTTAGTGACACCTTATCATCAGTAAATGTATGTGGCAAATTTGTAATGTGTTGCAAATATACGATTCTCTAAACTTCTAGTTCAGATTCTTTGAGTACGTGGATATAAGGATTGAATGTCAATAACATTTCTAATTCATTTCTCGGCATTCTTTGTGGTACTTATCTCCCCCTAATGCCGAAAAATATCCTTATTGCTGATGCAATCAGCATACGGGCTATGAATAATTTTGAGTGACGGATAAATTGTTATTCTTCACATAGATCCCTAATTTTCTGTGAGTGCCCATTGATATACGCTGGAGTGGTGATATCGGTATGTAATCGAATTATTGCAGATGGGAAATACTTTGTTGATTTCCACGTAGTTACTACAAGGGGAAAGTAGTATGATATGCAGTTGGTATGATTTAGATCATACTTACGGTGTGTAAGGCCGTATGTGTCCAGCAAGAGGCTGATAAATTTACAATTCTTGAAGAGTGGTCATGTAAGTCATTTGACTATCTTTGATAAGAAATTTAGTTAAACCATTCTGGGTATGTACATAGAGTACTGAATGCAAGTAGAAAATACTCGTGAAATGAGTTCCCCGGCATTGTCCATTCGAATGGGTTTATTCTTTGTTCAGGACAATTTGCTCCTACTTTGATAAGTCAAGCAATTTATTGGATAAGATCATCGTTGTGTGTGATAAGAGACACACTTGAAAACATTTTGTGAATGTGTATATGAGTACCATGAAGTATCTAAATTACCCCAGATAATGGTTAAGCAATCCACATATATCTTTTGAATGTGTTCAAGGAAAAATAATTAAGTGGCCTGCTTAGAATTTTTAAGGTGAGAGTGCCTTAAAACTGATTTCCCTATGGCACATGCGGTGCACATAAAATTTGATGATTTGGGAAATTTTGTAACTTGATAAGTTGTGACCAACAGAATTGTCAATAATTTTCTAATCATCCCCAAACCAGGATGATTAATGTTATTCAACCAAATATTGAATTTACTAAGAGTTAGAAAATTATTGTGTACGCAACAATATTGAGTATGAATTGAAACATACCGTCAAATTTATCAAATATTGTATCCGAGGGATATGATATTGGACATCCTACTACATGTAGCAGTACAAGTACAGGTTAATGATATTTTGGGAATAATTAGGAGATTACATGAGGTCTCCCATATTACTATTTTTTTAGTACGCGAACATATCATCGGTGAAAAGGACTTCACCATCCTTTTGTTGCACAACGTTTTGGTTCTCTTTCTGATGAAGATTTGAGAACAATCATTTTCCAGAATATTTTCTGGTTGTACGTTGCATATTTTCAAAGTTATCCCAATGAACTCATCAGCCTTTTAAATAAATTTGTGGTGTGGTTCGACCATATGTTCGAGGGTTTGGTAATCATAGAGACGATATTTACATAACCACACATTTGGCGAACTTGAGAGTTGTCTTTGTGATCATTTTTGTTAAAAATGATCTATTCTCTATTAAGAGGAAATTCTGTCATTGATTGTCTGTTAGCCTATACTTTTCTTTGAATTCCTCATGGTTCTATTTTGTGACCACTAACTTGCATAGTATTCTCGGTACTAGCAAGAATTTCAAACAATGGTATACAACCGTTCAGTGAATCTGATGATTTTAAGAAACTCTATGTAAAGTGTATTAAGGGCATATAAAAGTATTTGATTGCGAGATCTCAACTTGAAGTTGATTAAGTGACAGAATTGCGAGATGTGATAGACTTGAGGTCTTGAAAAATGAATGAGTCATCATTCGTGATGTGCTCACGACAACATGTATCTCTTAAGAGAAATATTCATGGTAAATAAATATCCACCCATTATGTACTTAGTGGAGAACTAAGTGAAGTTGGTGACATATAAAATGCATAAGAACATACTTAGCTATTTAGAGAATAGCCATGACACATTTTTCGAAGGTGGAGTTATAGTGGCCACAATGCCATAGATGGATAAAATGATTGATGTCAGAAACCATCTTAAAATAAACAATCCCACCTAACATGAATTTGCATCTGGAAATGTCATCCATGTGGTACATGAAAAAGGCTCATGCATTTATTTATTTTACTTCTAGGAATACGTGATGTATGTGGATAAACTGATTTGTTTGAGAACAATCGTGGCGAAGGTGATCCTTGTTGAACTTGGGTGTATCCTTCAATACAACACATGTGATGAAGTCATTGCTGGCATTTTCGACTTCGTTCTTGAGGAAGTGTGTGACTTTAGAGTCACTGCCAAAACATATAGAATTTGCATGTTTGACATTGGTTAGTCACTATGAAAGTATAACCACAATGTGATGTGGACATTGCAACAGTGTTTGAGACACTTGCTATAAATTATGGTATCCTTCTTGATGGATGGAGGACATTATAATTAGAAATAGTGTCAGGCTCGTCTGCCATGTATTTTACCAATGTAATAGAAGGTAATAACCAGGGTATGCAAATATTTGCATATTTCTCTATGACATATTCAAACAAAGTGAGACTTGAATTAGCACAAGACACCACTTTTGCAGATAGCGATTGCGCGTGAATAATTTTTACTATGAGAGTAAATCATTTTAGTGAACAACAACAAATGCTTCGTAGGAGCATTTTTTAAGTATAGCTGATGCTCTATACCCATATGTGTAGACCTCAATTGATATAGGATAACACTTTGAAGATAATCACCAATATGGTGTAGATCTCACAGTAATAGAAAACATAATCTGACTTTTGTCAGTAGATGTTCATATCTCTATTACCTTATGTTATGCTATATTTAAGAAAATCACTTTGAAGGTAATCATCTGTCAAAGTGACATGATGTAGACCTTGCAGTAACAGTGGATAGTCTGCAAAATTTTGCAGTAGATGCCAGTATTACCTTATGATATCTTGAGGTAGTCACATATAATATTAATATTTGGAAGAGCACTTCAAAATTAGTCATCTTGTTAAAATGATAAGATGTAGACCTCACAGTAGTGGTGGATAATCTGCAAATGGTGCAGTAGATGCCATCAATACCTTGTGATTCACAAATAAGTTTTGGGCTAGCCATATTAAGCATGACACTTTATAATTCTTAAGATTTGCAAGGAAAAAATATATTCCGTGCAAAAAGTTGTTGTCCTAAGATCGCATGTCATAGGGAATGATTGTGGTGAGGACATAGATAATGTCTTAAATTTTGGATAAATAGGGTCTCGAATGTAAGCAAAAACGCACTTCTGCAATAGTATTAATGTGGTAATACATATATGTGGGAAAAAAATCACATACTTATGCAAACGTATGAAGACAGGAGGTATTCAAATCAAAATTTTACCCATTGTAAAATGGTGTATAATTATGTTGTATGTAATTTGGGATGAACTGAGGGTTAAACCACAAAGTTTTGTTAACCTGATGGCTGAACATAGAACATAACGACTTATATGGGATTATCACATAACCTGGGGGTTCAATTACAAATTCATCAAAGAGATAAGAAATCCCCAATTTCTGCCGTGTGGCTAGGGATTTTACACCGCCACCGGCCGGAGGGCCTGCCGCGTCGGCCATTACTGCGCGCCGGAGGGCGCCGTTGGAGCGTGTCGCCTGCCGTGTGCCGTGGCTGAGGGCCTGATGCCGCGGGAGTGGTCGTGTCTACTAGCAGCCATGCCGGAGGGCGCCGTGCCTCCCGTCGCCTCCTTGATGCCGACCAAGAGTGCTCGGGCGCCGCGTGCCTGTGCCACGACGGAGGTCCGCTCCAGTCTCCACGCCGTGCAGGCTGTCGTCTGGAGCCGGTCTAATGTGGCTGAGGCGTCCGTGCTGCCGGCCTAGCGCGTGCCGAGGGCAGTCTTTGGATGCGCTGGGACTCTGCACTTTCATGGCGGAGGGCAAAGGTACTTAATCGATAGAGTTTGTTGCATACATAATTGGTATTCTTGATCGCCTCGAAGAATAGCGCCCAGGATGTTTGCTTTCTCTTCCATGGGACTTAAATTCTTGTGAATTTTTTGCTGACTGCTCTTCCTTCTTCTCCTTCTCTTGTTCATGTGCAGGAATAAAATCAGAAAGAAAGCACGTTGTTTGACTCGGATTTCTCCTTTAGTCTAGGCCAGTGATGTGTGTGGGGGATCGCCGGAGTTGCTTCATCTGCTCTTATCGAGACGACGTTGTTCGTCCTTGACGCCGGAGGGCGTCGATGTCGTCGATGTCTCGGCCGCACGCCAGTGTTGTCGCTGTGTTTCTCTTGTTCTTCTCTGTGGCCTGTACTCTTGGTAGAGGCGTGCTGATAACGTGTTAAGAGAATCGAGAGAGATGAGCGAATGGAAACATATATATGAATGAACCATTAGTCTTTATTGATGATAGAAGCGGGGTATTTATACCCGGGCGGAAGTACACATGTTACTTGGGAGTCAAGTAAACTCAAAGTCACTTGGGAGCCAAGGAATTACATAGCTGCCTTGAGAGCCAATTAAGTACATGGTTGTTTGAGAACCAAGCAACCTATCTAACAATTAACTTAATCCTAATTAGCTTTATTAATAAGCAACTATTCTATTCTTAACAAGAAGCACGCGCGGGGGGCTCCGTCATCCGCGTAAGTCAAACGAGATACGGCCGTCGGATGAATGGCGTGGGGATCGTTCGATCTGCCACGTCACCGATCCGCGGCTTCGATCCACTTAAGACCGGATGGATCCGTGTGACCCGACGGACAGCCACAGCCGTCGGATATGTGGCGTGGGGATGGTTCGATCTGCCACGTCACCGATCCGCGGCTTCGATCCGCTTGACGATCGGACGGATCCGTGTGACGCGATTACAGCCGTCGGATTTGTGGCGTGGTGACCGTCAGATCTTCCAGGTCACCGATCCGCGGCACCTACACCTCTCCCCCCGGTTCTATAAAGCTGTCACGCCTCCCGAGATCTCGGCTCGTGAATCCACCCGTCCAGCCCCCGCACCTCAGCCCCGGAGCAATCGCCGCATCCACCGCCCCGCAGCCGCATCTCCGCACCAATGGCATCCACCTCCCGCCCCACCCTGCCCTTTGCCTTGGCCCTCCTCTATGACCCAACTGCAGCCGGCGCCATCGCCGCTGGCGTTGAGCTGCCCATATCCAGGTCCACCCTGCCGATCCCCTTCGCCGTCGCAGAGGCAGCGGGAGTGCCTCCACCCACCGCAGACCCCTCCTCCTCTTCCTCCACCCCAGCCAAACTGCTTGGCACATCGATCGATCTGCCGGCGTTCCTCTACCCGTCCACCAAGAGCATCGAGCCCCGGAACTTCAAGCAGGCTCAGGCCTTTGTGCGCTTCCAGACGTACAGGCCGGAGCTCGGCCCGCTGCCGGAGCCCTCGCCCGACGACCGCCCAACAAGCGCCATCGTCTACCCGGCCAGCTTCGGTCAGGCCGACTCCCTCGACTCCCTGCTCGCCTCCCACGTCTACGACAAGGAGGGCGTGGTGGCAGTCATCAAGAGGCACGAAGGCCCCATCCGCATCATCCTCCACCAGATCCAGATCTCATCTGCGCCGGAGGTCCTCACCCTGATCGGCGCCAAGGTGGATATCGGCTGGGCCTTCTCTCCCGGTACCATGGTCCTTGGTTGGATCAGCAACATTTCCAAGAAGATGCGAGATCTGGAGACTGTTGATCTCCCCATGCTGGCGGCACATCCGAATGACAAGACTGCAGCTGATAGGTGTCTCCGTCGTCTGAATGTCATCAAAGACAACATGAAGAAGGCTAAGAGGGCTGTCCAAGGGCGAGTGACTGTACCAACTGACCAGCTCAACGAGATCTCCCGTGCTGTCAAGAGGCTGCATCAGAAGAAAGAGCATAACCTGCAGTACCTTGAGGACAGACTGCCTGAGTTTGTGCAGATTCTGCAGGCTGTCCAGACTAGGGTGGTGGTGTTTAACTTGAAAACTATCTCGAAACATTGAGGTTATCCTGTTTAGTATAAATGTGATAGGCCCCACTAATTATTCTATCCCCTTTGTAACTTATGTTACCCACAAGTTGTAAGTTATGATGTTGCCTTGTAAGTTAATATAAAGAATGCAAGACCAATACTGTGTCGTATATGAGTGCTTAATTTATTTTCTTTTTCCCCCTTGCGTGATTTCTGCACATTGATGACTAAATAGTTTACCCCATACATGTGGACAATCCGAAACACTTTGCCTTGAGTTCAAATAGAAGGAGAGTAGATTAAGCTGTGTTTGAGCTTGTATTGGTGGGCTGCTCTGAATTAACCACACATTCTATGGTGTTTGATTGCTCTGAATTAGCCACACATTCTATAGTGTTTGATTGCTCTGAATTAGTTCTGTTGCTTGTGGGATTTCTCCTTTCTACATGCAGGTTGATCCTGCTGTGCCGGTGCGTTCTATGATAAGGAATCCATTGTCTGCATTTGACCTGTTTTTTGGACTTGAAGGACTGGTAAGTTCAACTCTCCCATAAGTGATATTCACATTTCCTGCTTTAAATTTCTGAACGTTGACCACCTGTAGGTGCTTCCATGTGGTGGCAACTTATGCCGAAAACAAAATTAAGTTTCTCAAGGAGGCACCAGGATGGACAAAAAGGTGTGTTCTGAAAATTTTGCATTACATCTGGTCTGAAATTGTCTTGTGAGCGCTACTCCATTTGTCCTACTGTGTAGTTTAATTGGCGGGCATGACCATCTGACGAGCGAGCTTAGAAAGCTTGGTGCATATGAGCTCTACCTGGGTCATGACAAGGTTCATACAGCAAACGGGTTAGGTATGCACATATCTTATATTGGTCAATCTTCTATTCCCACATCTACATCTTGCCAACTTCAACTATCTAATGTTCTTCGAGTTCCATCTGTCACTCGTAACCTCTTGTCAGTTCCTCGACTTACTTATGATAATAATGTCTCTGTTGAATTTCACCCATTCTATTTTTTATTAAGGACCGAGCCACACAGGACGTACTCCTCAGAGGTCGCTATCGCGGTGGTCTCTACTCATTGGATGTGCCACACATGTCTCAAGTCTTCAGCGGGGTTCGTGTTTCGTCGTCTCAGTGGCATTCCCGTCTTGGGCATCCCGCTACTCTGATAGTTCGTCATGTTCTTCATCGTCATGAACTTTCTGTGGTGTCTAGTAATAAAGAAATAGCAGTGCGCGATGCCTGTCAACAGGGCAAGAGTCATCAACTTCCGTTTTCTTCGTCAAGTCGAGTTGTCAACAATCCTCTAGAGATTATCTTTTCTGATGTATGAGGCCCTGCCCAAACCTCTGTTAGTGGTCACAACTATTATGTCAGTTTTATTGATGCCTATAGTCGCTTTACATGGCTTTATCTTCTTAAGCGCAAATCCGATGTGTTCGACATTTTCATTAAGTTTCAATTGCATGTTGAACGTCTTCTCAAGCATAAAATTATACATGTTCAGTCAGATTGGGGGGGGGGGCGAATATCGCAACCTTAACACTTTTTTTCAGAAGCTTGGGATTTCTCATCGGGTGTCTTGCCCACATACACATCAACAAAACGGCGCTGCCGAACGCAAACACCGTCATGTTGTTGAAACCGGTTTAACATTGCTAGCTCATGCTCCGGTTCCTTTTCGTTTTTGGAGTGATGCCTTCTTTACAGCTTGTTTTCTTATTAACCGCATTCCTACACGTGTGCTTAATATGAAAACTCCTCTTGAAGTCCTCCTTAACGAAGTTCCTGACTACACCTTTTTGAAAGTGTTTGGCTGTGCTTGTTGGCCCCATCTTCGCCCCTACAACAACCGTAAGCTTGAGTTTCGCTCCAAAAAGTGTGTCTTTCTTGGCTATAGTTCACTTCACAAAGGATATAAGTGTCTTCATGTACCCACTAATAGAGTCTACATCTCTCGTGATGTCATCTTTGATGAAAATTCTTTTCCTTTTTTCCAACCTTTCAACCACATATGATATTCCACAATCCTTACGTCCCACCAATTTTTCATCTGACCAATTTGAAGATATTGCACACTCGTCCTTTTTGTTGCCTAATCATGATGCATGTACTGGTCGTGGTGCTCGCCTCGAGCTGCTAGATGATTCGGACGCTCCAGGCCGTTCGGTGCTTGACGTGCATGCTCCAGCACGTAGTCACATCCATGCAGCGCATGGAACTGGTGCGTCCCCGACTGGGTTAACCCCCATCGAGCCAGCTGGGTCTTCCCCGCCCGAGCCAGCTTCGCCCACTCTGGCTGGCTCGTCCTCGCCAGCTGGGTGTTCCCCACCTGGATCACCCCCGCCCGGACCAGCTTCGCCCGCCCTGGTTGGCTCGTCCTCGCCAACTGGGCCGCCCTTGACTGGTCCGGCTCCGTCGGTTGCCACGCCTACACTTGAGGATTCATTACCGGCTGGGCCGCCATCGATTGGGCCGTCCGTGCCACACTCTCCTGCTGGGCGGTCTGCGCGAGTAGCTCGCAGGATGCCTGTATCTTTGTCACCTCCTGCTGCTGCTGATGTACGTCCACCGTTGCCACCACCTGCTCCAGCTCGTGTCGTCTTGCGACCTCATACACGCAGTCGGAGTGGCGTCGTCTGTCCAAAAAACGTACTGATGGCACGGTTGCCTGGCTTGCAACTTGTATGGCTCATGCAGTCTCAGATCCGACATCCGAACCCCGTCATTATCAAGCTGCTATGAGTATCCCACACTGGCGGACTGCTATGGAACAAGAGTATCATGCTCTCATTCATAATAAAACATGGCGTTTGGTACCTCCTCCTCCTAGTGTTAATATCATTGATTCCAAATGGGTGTTTAAAGTGAAGAAACATTCTGATGGCTCCATTGAGCGTTACAAGGCCCGCCTGGTTGCTAAAGGGTTCAAACAACGCCATGGCCTTGACTATGAGGATACTTTCAGTCCAGTTGTCAAGCCCACAACCATTCGCCTCTTGTTGTCCTTGGCGGTTACTCGTGGATGGTCTCTTCAACAATTGGATGTCCAGAATGCCTTTCTTCATGGTGTGTTGGAGGAGGAAGTTTACATGAGGCAGCCACCAGGTTTTGTTGATCCAGATCATCCCCATCATCTTTGCCGCTTGGACAAAGCACTATATGGTCTGAAACAGGCTCCTCGTGCTTGGCATGCTCGTCTTGCGACTGCTCTACGTGTTCATGGTTTTGTTCCCTCTACGATAGATACATCACTGTTTCTCTTCCAGCGACCAGATGTCACCATATATCTTCTTGTTTATGTTGATGGCATCATTCTTGTCAGTTCCTCAGTGCTTGCTGCCGATCATCTTCTATCAGCACTTCGTTCTGATTTTGCTATTAAGGACCTTGGCAAGCTTCATTATTTTCTGGGCTTGGAGGTGGCTCACACTTCTGATGGACTCTATTTCACTTAGAAGAAGTATTCTTTGGATCTCTTGCGTCGTGCTGGTATGCTCAAATGCAACCCCTCATCTACACCCATGTCTGCTACTAACAAGCTTGCCGCTGATGATGGTGATCCTCTCTCTCCTGATGATGCTACTGAGTACCGTAGTCTTGTTGGTGGCCTCCAGTATCTTACTATCACCAGACCGGATATTGCCTTTGCCGTCAATCGTGTTTGCTAGTATCTCCATGCACCTCGGGATTCACATCAGTCTGCTGTCAAGCGCATTCTTCGTTATGTACGCCTGACAGCTTCTTATGGATTACATCTCCGGCCTACTTCATCTGGTCTTCTTTTTGCTTTTTTGGATGCGGATTGGGCAGGCAACCCCGATGATCGGCGATCCACAGGGGGGTATGCGGTCTTCTTTGGACCTAAATTGATCGCCTGGAGTGCTCGCAAGCAAGCCACGATATCTCGCAGCAGTACATAGGCTGAATACAAGGCCGTAGCTGATGCGACTGCAGAACTTATTTGGGTACAGTCTTTGCTTCATGAGTTACGAGTACCTCAATGACAGCCACCGGTTCTTTGGTGTGATAACATTGGTGCTACATACCTTTCTTCCAATCCGGTATTTCATGCACGAACAAAACACATCGAAATTGACTACCATTTTGTTAGAGAACATGTTGCACAGAAGTTACTTCAGATCAAGTTCATCTCATCTAAAGATCAACTTGCGGATATCTTCACCAAGCCATTGTCGTTACCTTTGTTTGAGCATTGTCGGCGCAATCTCAACTTAAGAAACACGGTTGAGATTGAGGGAGGGTATTAGACTTGTAGCTTATGTAACATGTCATGTATTTATACAATGTAAGTCCCCATATAAATATAAACCATTGCACCCCTTTGGTGTGTGCGATTGATCCAACCCAATTGTCTAAACGTAATAAGACGTGACCGTCATCCACCACCACCCTGTCGAGTTCCTCGTTACTGGAAAATCTGAATGAAATTCGATATAAGAGAAATCGGAGCATGTTTCTAAGGCACCGTTGGTTTCGCTCAACTCCGCGGAGCTGCGGAGCTCGGTTTGAGCTGCTCCGTAACAAGCTGCACTTCGCTCCGGGAGCTGAGTCGCGGGAGCGGAGAGAAACCGAACATGCCCTAAATTTGTGATAACTACTTATTTATGAGAGTAAAATGCATGAACCGTCCCTAAAGTTGTTGGAAAGGTCCAAGATGGTCCTTAAACTCTGAAACTGCTCCAATACAGTCCCTAAACTCACGAATACGATGTCAATACAGTCCTTGAACTTGTGCAACTAGTCCTGGGCTATACGTCTTGCGTACGCCGCGTCGTCCATGTCCGCCACGTCACCATAAAGGCCCATGGTTAGAAAAACTTAGTTGTCTCCCTGATCAAAATCCCCAAAAGTAGCCTGAATCCCTAACTTCTCAAATCGCTCTCCACCAGACCACACTTCAGATAGTTCGGTCGACGGTGACGACAGCCTTGGCGCCTCTCCCCCTCCCGACGCCGGTGGCATCCCAGTCGTGCCTCCCCCTCCGGTTGCAGTCGGTGGCATCCCAGTCGTGCCTCCCCTTCCCGTTGCCGCTGGTGGCTCCAGCCGCAGCTTGCTTGAGCGACTTTTGGCTGTTATGTAATCTCAACTATGCACCAGTACTATGTTAATGAAATGAACTATCTTTGTGTTCTAATGGAAGTGAACTATTCTTTGTTCCAAAGTTTGTGAACTATTTTTTGTTTTAATGGAAGTGAGAGTGTGAGACCAACATGTATCTGCATTTGACTGAATATATGAAGTGAGACCAAAAACTATGACCGAATGTACGATTGAAAATGTGCATGTACAGTGAGACCAATAAATATTCCACTGATTTCTGACAGATATGTAAACATATATTCCAATGTGCTTGTACAGTACTAGAGCATAACTGAATTTCACGCAGAAGGATCTTCGGGATGAGGTGCCATCCGCCCCCCTGGAACCCCGCGCGTATGTACCGTGTAACTGGTTGCTTTCCGAACCAGTGAAGCGCATCATTGACTTCCTCTCGCTAAGGGATCGCATCGAGGGCTGTAGTTGACGGCCCGCGTTGGCAAATTTGACAATTTTGACCTCTAAACGAAATCAATTCACAGAATGAACTGTCTGTGAAACTATTTCACTTTCCTGACCTTTTTGTATAGCGCCCGCCACGCAGGCGCCGCACCCTACGGTGCAACGCCTAGCTCGGGGGCGTTGCACTCCAGTCCACCATGGCGGCCTTGGGCCCCGCACCCAGCAGTGCAGCGCCTCTGAGCTAATGTGCAGCGCCTAGCCGTCGGGCGCTGCACTGTGAGTTAGATCCAGCCGCGCCGGCCCTATCCCCCCCCCACCCCATTGCCAGTTACAGAACAGAACAGAAGAAGCCGCGACGGCGGCCCTCTCCACTCCCCCTCTCAATCCCCTCTCCCAAATCCATTAGATCTGATGATTTGGTCCGTGAATTCCTTCACCAATCCATCCTATAAGGTACACTCCTCTGATCCCCTTCTTTCTATCCATATAATGTATGCTATTTTGAAAATTTTGAGGAACCCTTGTTTGATTTGATTAGATTTGAATGTTGCATGTATTATAATCTTGCATGTACCTAATTTAGCAACCCTAGTTTAGTATATTTTATTGAAAAGATATGGTTTGGATACATAGGCTGACATGTTATTTTATATGGAAAAGAGATTTGTATTAAATCTTGCATGAAGTAGGCCTAGTTTAGTTTATTTGTGTTGAAATTATATTTGTCTTGACAAGAATGCTTTGGATACATATGCTTTGAATTTTGCATCTAGTAGCTGTACTTTAGTTTATTTGTATTCCAAAGATAATTGTGTTGACAAGATTTTCTTCTTCAAATTGTTAGGATGGTTTGGCTTCTCGATGATCACTGGGACAAACAACACCGGTCGTACGCTATGTCGATGGAGCAGCGGGTAATAATGAACGTTGTTGGTGTTACAAATTTCATGTTTATTTCAAACACAAATGCCCCATATGTAATGATTTGTTTGTTTGTTTGTAGGAGCTTGCACCTCTGAAGCTTCGGTCTCACGGGGTCACCCTTGGGTGGATGCGCTATGATGAGCGGTACACACCGTATGTAAGGGAGACATGACTTCTCTCTTTCATTCAGTTGGTCAGCCGGTCGACGCCACCCAACAATGCTGCAGCACTCGCCGCGCTTATTGATCATTGGAGGCTGGAGACACACACTTTCTATCTTCGGACCGGGGAGATGACCGTGACGCTCCAGGATATTGCTATGATCATCGGTCTTCCTATCGATGGGAATCCTTTATGTATGAACACCGATTCGGATGGGTGGCATGCGCAGATGCATGCCCTTATTGGTATGGTTCCTCCGGAGCCTCGGGAACCAGAAGCAGAAGACAAGAAGAAGGAAAGAGTCGCAGCCGGTGCTCCTTTCACGTGGATTACATCGCACTTTGGTACTTGCCCTGAGGATGCTAATGACGACACGGTGAAGACATATGCTCGTGTCTACATGTAGCGACCCGACCTCAGATGGTCAAGTCTCTGTGCTTCAGTGTCATCCCTGGATCGGTAATGCTGACACACACAGTACTCAAAGGATTTATAGCAGAGTAGCAATCACACACTTATTACATCAAATGTCTCAAAACAAGAGAACTTATTATAATAAATATGGCTTAAGGCCATCTAATACGATAACAGCGGAAGGCTTGGAAGATAAAGTGAGTCCATCAACTCCAACGGCATAGCTGAGTGCATGACAACGACCTATCGCACCTTTACTCGTCATCTGAAAAGTCTGCAACATAATACGTTGCATCCCGAAAACGGGCCAGCACATGGAATATGCTGGCAACGTAATACAGTAGAGCAATGAACAGATAAAAGCTATCACTACATGCATATATGGCTGGTGGATGCTCTATGGTTATATGTTTTTGCGAAAAGCCAATTTTCCCTACAACAAAGGAATATATTTTATTTAACTATCATGATAGTTGAAACATCATTGAGAAGGTACCTCCAACTCAATCCCAATTAAAAGTAATTATCAACCCAACATATTAAAATAGAGTGATGAGATACATTTGATAATCCAAGTACTAGATACTCAAGATTGTCCATAACCGGGGACATGGCTAACCATGATTAGATTGTACACTCTGCAGAGGTTTGCGCACTTTTACCCACAAGACTCGATCTCCTCCGTTGGATTTCTCACACTACATGGTGTTTGAGAAATGGATGACCGAGACACAGTCTTTCAGAAGCATTAACTCTAACCCCGGGTAGACAGTACCAACCTACATGTTGGAAATATGCCCTAGAGGCAATAATAAAATGGTTATTATTATATTTCCTTGTTCATGATAATTGTCTATTGTTCATGCTATAATTGTGTTATCCGAAAATCGTAATACATGTGTGAATACATAGACCACAACATGTCCCTAGTGAGCCTCTAGTTGACTAGCTCGTTGATCAATAGATGGTTACGGTTTCCTAACCATGGACATAGGATGTCATTGATAACGGGATCACATCATTAGGATAATGATGTAATGGACAAGACCCAATCCTAAGAATAGCACAAGATCGTGTAGTTCGTCTGCTAAAGCTTTTCTAATGTCAAGTATCTTTTCCTTAGACCATGAGATTGTGCAACTCCCGGATACCGTAAGGGTACTTTGGGTGTGCCAAACGTCACAACGTAACTGGGTGGCTATAAAGGTACACTACGGGTATCCCCGAAAGTATCTATTGGGTTGGCAAGAATCGAGACTGGGATTTGTCACTCCGTATGACGGAGAGGTATCTCTGGGCCCACTCGGTAAGACATCATCGTAATGAGCTCAATGTGACTAAGGGGTTGGTCACGGGATGATGTGTTACGGAATGAGTAAAGAGACTTGCCATAACGAGATTGAACAAGGTATCAGTATACCGACGATCGAATCTCGGGCAAGTGCTATATCGGTAGACAAAGGGAATCGTATACGGGATTGATTGAATCATTGACATCATGGTTCATCCGATGAGATCATCGTGGAACATGTGGGAGCCAACATGGGTATCCAGATCCCGCTGTTGGTTATTGGCCAGAGAGATGTCTCGGTCATGTCTGCATAGTTCCCGAACCCGTAGGGTCTACACACTTAAGGTTTGATGACGCTAGGGTTATAGGGAATAGATGTATGATAACCCACAAGTATAGGGGATCGCAACAGTTTTCGAGGGTAGAGTAACCCAAATTTATTGATTCGACACAAGGGGAGCCAAAGAATATTCTCAAGTATTAGCAGTTGAGTTGTCAATTCAACCACACCTGGATAACTTAATATCTGCAGCAAAGTATTTAGTAGCAAAGTAATATGATAGTAGTGGTAACGGTAACAAAAGTAACGGAAGCAAAAGTAATATTTTTGGTGTTTTGTAGTGATTGTAACAGTAGCAACGGAAAAGTAAATAAGCGAAGAACAATATGTGAAAAGCTCATAGGCATTGGATCGGTGATGGAGAATTATGCCGGATGCGGTTCATCATGTAACAATCATAACATAGGGTGACACAGAACTAGCTCCAATTCATCAATGTAATGTAGGCATGTATTCCGAATATAGTCATACGTGCTTATGGAAAAGAACTTGCATGACATTTTTTGTCCTACCCTCCCGTGGCAGCGGGGTCCTAACGGAAACTAAGGGATATTAAGGCCTCCTTTTAATAGAGAACCAGAACAAAGCATTAGCACATAGTGAATACATGAACTCCTCAAACTATGGTCATCACCGGGAGTGGTCCCGATTATTGTCACTTCGGGGTTGCCGGATCATAACACATAGTAGGTGACTATAGATTTGCAAGATAGGATCAAGAACTCACATATATTCATGAAAACATAATAGGTTCAGATCTGAAATCATGGCACTCGGGCCCTAGTGACAAACATTAAGCATACCAAAGTCATGGCAACATCAATCTCAGAACATAGTGGATACTAGGGATCAAACCCTAACAAAACTAACTCGATTACATGATAGATCTCATCCAACCCATCACCGTCCAACAAGCCTACAATGGAATTACTCACGCACGGCGGTGAGCATCATGAAATTGGTGATGGAGGATGGTTGATGATGACGACGGCGACGAATCCCCCTCTCCGGAGCCCCGAACGGACTCCATATCAGCCCTTCCAAGAGGTTTTAGGGTTTGGCGGCGGCTCCGTATCGTAAAATGTGATGATTTCTTCTCCTTGATTTTTTTCTCCCCGAAAGCAAATATATAGAGTTGGAGTTGGCGTCGGAGGAGCTCCAGGGGGCCCACGAGGTAGGGGGCGCGCTCTAGGAGGAGGGCGCACCCCCACCCTCGTGGACAGGGTGTGGGCCCCTTGGTCTTCATCTTTTGCAAGGATTTTTTTATTATTTCCAAATAGACATTCCGTGGAGTTTTAGGTCATTCCGAGAACTTTTATTTCTGCACTTAAATAACAGCATGGAAAGTCTGCTGAAAACAGCGTCAGTCCGGGTTAGTTCCATTCAAATCATGCAAGTTAGAGTCCAAAACAAGGGCAAAAGTGTTTGGAAAAGTAGATACGACGGAGACGTATCAACTCCCCCAAGCTTAAACCTTTGCTTGTCCTCAAGCAATTCAGTTGACAAACTGAAAGTAATAAAGAAAAACTTTTACAAACTCTGTTTGCTCTTGTTGTTGTAAATATCTAAAGGCAGCATTCAAGTTTTCAGCAAAGATTATGACTAACCACATTTGCAATAACTCTCAGGTCTCATGTTTACTCATATCAATGGCATAATCAACTAGCGAGCCATAATAATAAATCTCGGATGACAACACTTTCTCAAAACAATCATAATATGATATAACAAGATGGTATCTCGCTAGCCCTTTTTGAGACCACAAGACTGTTGGGGAACGTAGTAATTTCAAAAAATTTCCTACGCACACGCAAGATCATGGTGATGCATAGCAACGAGAGGGGAGAGTGTGATCTACGTACCCTTGTAGACCGACAGCGGAAGCGTTAGCACAACGCGGTTGATGTAGTCGTACGTCTTCACGGCCCGATCGATCAAGCACCGAAACTACGACACCTCCGAGTTTTAGCACACGTTTAGCTTGATGACGATCCCCGGACTCCGATCCAGCAAAGTGTCGGGGAAGAGTTCCGTCAGCACGACGGTGTGGTGACGATCTTGATGTACTACCGTCGTAGGGCTTCGCCTAAGCACCGCTACAATATTATCGAGGGTTATGGTGGAAGGGGGCACCGCACACGGCTAAGAATATGATCACGTGGATCAACTTGTGTCTCTAGGGGTGCCCCCCTGCCTCCGTATATAAAGGTTCAAAGGGGGGGTGCGGCCGGCCAGGAGGAGGGCGCGCCAGGAGGAGTCCTACTCCCACCGGGAGTAGGATTCCCCCCCCCTTTCCTAGTTGGAATAGGATTCGGGAGGGGGGAAAGAGGAGAGAGAGAAGGAAGGGGGGCATCGCCCCCTCTCCTTGTCCTATTCGGACTAGGGGGGGGGAGGGGAGCGCGGCCCAGCCCTGGCCACCTCTCCTCTCTTCCACTAAAGCCCACTAAGGCCCATATACCTCCCGGGGGGTTCCGGTAACCTCCCGGTACTCCGATAAAATCCCGATTTCACCCGGAACACTTCCGATATCCAAATATAGGCTTCCAATATATCAATCTTTATGTCTCGACCATTTCGAGACTCCTCGTCATGTCCGTTATCACATCCGGGACTCCGAACAAACTTCGGTACATCAAAATGCATAAACTCATAATATAACTGTCATCGAAACCTTAAGCGTGCGGACACTACGGGTTCGAGAACAATGTAGACATGACCAAGACACGTCTTCGGTCAATAACCAATAGCGGAACCTGGATGCTCATATTGGCTCCTACATATTCTATGAAGATCTTTTATCGGTCAGACCGCATAACAACATACGTTGTTCCCTTTGTCATTGGTATGTTACTTGCCCGAGATTCGATCGTCGGTATCTCAATACCTAGTTCAATCTCGTTACCGGCAAGTCTCTTTACTCGTTCCGTAATACATCATCTCACAACTAACTCATTAGTTGCAGTGCTTGCAAGGCTTATGTGATGTGCATTACCGAGAGGGCCCAGAGATACCTCTCCGACAATCGGAGTGACAAATCCTAATTCTCGAAATACGCCAACCCAACATGTACCTTTGGAGACACCTGTAGAGCACCTTTATAATCACCCAGTTACGTTGTGACATTTGGTAGCACACAAAGTGTTCCTCCGGCAAACGGGAGTTGCATAATCTCATAGTCATAGGAACATGTATAAGTCATGAAGAAAGCAATAGCAACATACTAAACGATCGGGTGCTAAGCTAATGGAATGGGTCATGTCAATCAGATCATTCACCTAATGATGTGATCCCGTTAATCAAATAACAACTCTTTGTCCATGGTTAGGAAACATAACCATCTTTGATTAACGAGCTAGTCAAGTAGAGGCATACTAGTGACACTCTGTTTGTCTATATATTCATACATGTATTATGTTTCCGGTTAATACAATTCTAGCATGAATAATAAACATTTATCATGATATAAGGAAATAAATAATAACTTTATTATTGCCTCTAGGGCATATTTCCTTCAGTCTCCCACTTTCACTAGAGTCAATAATCTAGATTACACAGTAATGATTCTAACACCCATGGAGCCTTGGTGCTGATCATGTTTTGCTCATGGAAGAGGCTTAGTCAACGGGTCTGCTACATTTAGATCCGTATGTATCTTGCAAATCTCTATGTCTCCCACCTGGACTAGATCCCGGATGGAATTGAAGCGTCTTTTGATGTGCTTGGTTCTCTTGTGAAATCTGGATTCCTTTGCCAAGGCAATTGCACCAGTATTGTCACAAAAGATTTTCATTGGACCCGATGCACTAGGTACGACACCTAGATCGGATATGAACTCCTTCATCCAGACTCCTTCGTTTGCTGCTTCCGAAGCAGCTATGTACTCCGCTTCACATGTAGATCCTGCCACAACGCTTTGTTTAGAACTGCACCAACTGACAGCTCCACCATTTAATGTAAACACGTATCCGGTTTGCGATTTAGAATTGTCCGGATCAGTGTCAAAGCTTGCATCGACGTAACCATTTACGATGAGCTCTTTGTCACCTCCATATATGAGAAACATATCCTTAGTCCTTTTCAGGTATTTCAGGATGTTCTTGACCGCTGTCCAGTGATCCACTCCTGGATTACTTTGGTACCTCCCTGCTAGACTTATAGCAAGGCACACATCGGGTCTGGTACACAGCATTGCATACATGATAGAGCCTATGGCTGAAGCATAGGGAACATCTTTCATTTTCTCTCTATCTTCTGCATTGGTCGGGGATTGAGTCTTACTCAATTTCACACCTTGTAACATAGGCAAGAACCCTTTCTTTGCTTGATCCATTTTGAACTTCTTCAAGGTATGTGCTTTGTGAAAGTCCAATTAAGCGTCTTGATCTATCTCTATAGATCTTAATGCCTAATATGTAAGCAGCTTCACCGAGGTCTTTCATTGAAAAACTCTTATTCAAGTATCCCTTTATGCTATCCAGAAATTCTATATCATTTCCAATCAGTAATATGTCATCCACATATAATATCAGAAATGCTACAGAGCTCCCACTCACTTTCTTGTAAATACAGGATTCTCCAAAAGTCTGTATAAAACCAAATGCTTTGATCACACTATCAAAGTGTTTATTCCAACTCCGAGAGGCTTGCACCAGTCCATAAATGGATCGCTGGAGCTTGCACACTTTGTTAGCTCCCTTTGGATCGACAAAACCTTCTGGTTGCATCATATACAACTCTTCTTCCAGAAATCCATTTAGGAATGCAGTTTTGACATCCATCTACCAAATTTCATAATCATAAAATGCGGCAATTGCTAACATGATTCGGACAGACTTAAGCATCGCTACGGGTGAGAAGGTCTCATCGTAGTCAACCCCTTGAACTTGCCAAAAACCTTTTGCGACAAGTCAAGCTTTGTAGACAGTAACATTACCGTCAGCTTCAGTCTTCTTCTTGAAGATCCATTAATTCTCAATTGCTTGCCGATCATTGGGCAAGTCAACCAAAGTCCATACTTTGTTCTCATACATGGATCCCATCTCAGATTTCATGGCTTCAAGCCATTTTGCGGAATCTGGGCTCACCATCGCTTCTTCATAGTTCGTAGGTTCATCATGATCTAGTAGCATGACTTCCAGAACAGGATTACCGTACCACTCTGGCGTGGATCTTACTCTGGTTGATCTACGAGGTTCAGTAGTATCTTGTTCTGAAGTTTCATGATCATTATCATTAACTTCCTCACTAATTGGTGTAGGTGTCACAGAAACAGGTTTCTGTGATGTACTACTTTCCAATAAGGGAGTAGGTACAGTTACCTCGTCAAGTTCTACTTTCCTCCCACTCACTTCTTTCGAGAGAAACTCCTTCTCCAGAAAGTTTCCGAATTTAGCAACAAAAGTCTTGCCTTCGGATCTGTGATAGAAGGTGTATCCAATAGTTTCCTTTGGATATCCTATGAAGACACAATTCTCCGATTTGGGTTCGAGCTTATCAGGTTGAAGCTTTTTCACATAAGCATCGCAGCCCCAAACTTTCAGAAATGACAACTTTGGTTTCTTGCCAAACCATAGTTCATAAGGCGTCGTCTCAACGGATTTTGATGGTGCCCTATTTAACGTGAATGCGACCGTCTCTAGAGCGTATCCCCAAAACGATAGCGGTAAATTAGTAAGAGACATCATAGATCACACCATATCTAGTAAAGTACAATTACGACGTTCGGACACACCATTACGCTGTGGTGTTCTGGGTGGCGTGAGTTGCGAAACTATTCCACATTGTTTCAAATGTGCACCAAACTCGTAACTCAAATATTCTCCTCCACGATCAGATCATAGGAATTTTATTTTCTTGTTACGATGATTTTCAACTTCACTCTGAAATTCTTTGAACTTTTCAAATGTTTCAGACTTATGTTTCATTAAGTAGATATACCCATATCTGCTTAAGTCATCTGTGAAGGTGAGAAAATAAGGATATCTGCCACGAGCCTCAACATTCATCGGACCACATACATCTGTATGTATGATTTCTAACAAATTTGTTGCTCTCTCCATAGTACCGGAGAACGGTGTTTTTGTCATCTTACCCATAAGGCATGGTTCGCAAGTACCAAGTGATTCATAATCAAGTGGTTCCAAAAGCCCATCAGTATGGAGTTTCTTCATGCGCTTTATACCGATATGACCTAAACGGCAGTGCCACAAATAAGTTGCACTATCATTATCAACTCTGCATCTTTTGGTTTCAACACTATGAATATGTGTGTCACTACTATCGAGATTTAATAAAAACAGACCACTCTTTAAGGGTGCATGACCACAAAAGATATTACTCATGTAAATAGAACAACCATTATTCTCTGATTTAAATGAATAACCGTCTCGCATCAAACAAGATCCAGATATAATGTTCATGCTTAACGCTAACACCAAATAACAATTATTTAGGTCTAATATTAATCCCGAAGGTAGATGTAGAGGTAGCGTGCCGACTGCGATCACATCGACTTTGGAACCATTTCCCACGCGCATCGTCACCTCGTCCTTAGCCAATCTTCGCTTAATCCATAGTCCCTGTTTCGAGTTGCAAATATTAGCAACAGAACCAGTATCAAACACCCAGGTGCTACTGCGAGCATTAGTAAGGTACACATCAATAACATGTATATCACATATACCTTTGTTCACCTTGCCATCCTTCTTATCCGCCAAATACTTGGGGCAGTTCCGCTTCTAGTGACCAGTCTGCTTGCAGTAGAAGCACTCAGTTTCAGCCTTAGGTCCAGACTTGAGTTTCTTCTCTTGAGCAGCAACTTGCTTGCTGTTCTTCTTGAAGTTCCCCTTCTTCTTCCCTTTGCCCTTTTTCTTGAAACTAGTGGTCTTGTTGACCATCAACACTTGATGCTCCTTCTTGATTTCTACCTCCGCAACTTTCAGCATTGCGAAGAGCTCGGGAATAGTCTTATTCATCCCTTGCATATTATAGTTCATCACAAAGCTCTTGTAGCTTGGTGGCAGTGATTGGAGAATTCTGTCAATGATGCAATCATCTGGAAGATTAACTCCCATTTGAATCAAGTGATTATTATACCCAGACATTTTGAGTATATGCTCACTGACAGAACTGTTCTCCTCCATCTTGCAGCTATAGAACTTATTGGAGACTTCATATCTCTCAATCCGGGCATTTGCTTGAAATATTAACTTCAACTCCTGGAACTTCTCATATGCTCCATGACGTTCAAAACGTCGTTGAAGTCCCGATTCTAAGCCGTAAAGCATGGCACACTGAACTATCGAGTAGTCATCAGCTTTGCTCTGCCAGACGTTCATAACATCTGGTGTTGCTCCAGCAGCAGGCCTGGCACCCAACAGTGCTTCCAGGACGTAATTCTTCTGTGCAGCAATGAGGATAATCCTCAAGTTACGGACCCAGTCCGTGTAATTGCTACCATCATATTTCAACTTTGCTTTCTCAAGGAACGCATTAAAATTCAACGGAACAACAACACGGGCCATCTATCTACAATCATACTTAAACAAGCAAGATACTATCAGGTACTAAGTTCATGATAAATTTAGGTTCAATTAATCATATTACTTAAGAACTCCCACTTAGATAGACATCCCTCTAATCTTCTAAGTGATTACGTGATCCAAATCAACTAAACCATGTCCGATCATCACGTGAGATGGAGTAGTTTCATTGGTGAACATCGCTATGTTGATCATATCTACTATAGGATTCACGCTCGACCTTTTGGTCTCCGTGTTTCGAGGCCATATCTGTATATGCTTGGCTCGTCAAGTATAACCTGAGTATTCCGCGTGTGCAACTGTTTTGCACCCGTTGTATTTGAACGTAGAGCCTATCACACCCGATCATCACGTGGTGTCTCAGCACGAAGAACTTTCGCAATGGTGCATACTCAGGGAGAACACTTCTTGATAATTAGTGAGAGATCATCTTATAATGCTACCGTCAATCAAAGCAAGATAAGATGCATAAAAGATAAACATCACATGCAATTAATATAAGTGATATGATATGGCCATCATCGTCTTGTGCTTGTGATCTCCATCTTCGAAGCACCGTCGTGATCACCATCGTCACCGGCGCGACACTTGATCTCCATCGTAGCATCGTTGTCGTCTCGCCAATCTTATGCTTCCACGACTATCGCTACCGCTTAGTGATAAAGTAAAGCATTACAGCGCGATTGCATTGCATACAATAAAGCGACAACCATATGGCTCCTGCCAGTTGCCGATAACTCGGTTACAAAACATGATCATCTCATACAATAAAATTTAGCATCATGTCTTGACCATATCACATCACAACATGCCCTGCAAAAACAAGTTAGACGTCCTCTACTTTGTTGTTGCAAGTTTTACGTGGATGCTACGGGCTTAAGCAAGAACCAATCTTACCTACGCATCAAAACCACAACGATAGTTTGTCAAGTTGGTGCTGTTTTAACCTTCGCAAGGACCGGGCGTAGCCACACTTGGTTCAACTAAAGTTGGAGAAACTGTCACCCACTAGCCACCTTTGTGCAAAGCACGTCGGGAGAACCGGTCTCGCGTAAGCGTACGCGTAATGCCGGTCCGGGCCGCTTCGTCCAACAATACTGCCGAACCAAAGTATGACATGCTGGTAAGAAGTATGACTTATATCGCCCACAACTCACTTGTGTTCTACTCGTGCATATAACATCAACACATAAAATCTAGGCTCAGATGCCACTGTTGGGGAACGTAGTAATTTCAAAAAGTTTCCTACGCACACGCAATATCATGGTGATGCATAGCAACGAGAGGGGAGAGTGTGATCTACGTACCCTTGTAGACCGACAGTGGAAGTGTTAGCACAACGCGGTTGATGTAGTCGTACGTCTTCACGGCCCGACCGATCAAGCATCGAAACTACGACACCTCCGAGTTTTAGCACACGTTCAACTTGATGAGGATCCCCGGACTCCGATCCAGCAAAGTGTCGGGGAAGAGTTCTGTCAGCACGACGGCATGGTGACGATCTTGATGTACTACCGTTGTAGGGCTTCGCCTAAGCACCGCTACAATATTATCGAGGGTTATGGTGGAAGGGGGCACCGCACACGGCTAAGAATATGATCACGTGGATCAACTTGTGTCTCTAGGGGTGTCCCCTGCCTCCGTATATAAAGGTTCAAAGGGGGGGTGCGGCCGGCCAGGAGGAGGGCGCGCCAGGAGGAGTCCTACTCCCACCGGGAGTAGGATTCCCCCCTTTCCTAGTCGGAATATGATTCGGGAGGGGGGAAAGAGGAGAGAGAGAAGGAAGGGGGCGGCGCCGCCCCCCTCTCCTTGTCCTATTCGGACTAGGGGGGGGGGGGAGGGGCGCGCGGCCCAGCCTTGGCCACCTCTCCTCTCTTCCACTAAAGCCCACTAAGGCCCATATACCTCCCGGGGGGTTCTGGTAACCTCCCGGTACTCCGGTAAAATCCCGATTTCACCCGGAACACTTCCAATATCCAAATATAGGCTTCCAATATATCAATCTTTATGTCTCGACCATTTAGAGACTCCTCTTCATGTCCGTGATCACATCCGGGACTCCGAACAAACTTCGGTACATCAAAATGCATAAACTCATAATATAACTGTCATCGAAACCTTAAGCGTGCGGACCCTACGGGTTCGAGAACAATGTAGACATGACCAAGACACATCTCCGGTCAATAACCAATAGCTGAACCTGGATGCTCATATTGGCTCCTACATATTCTACAAAGATCTTTTATCGGTCAGACCGCATAACAACATACGTTGTTCCCTTTGTCATCGGTATGTTACTTGCCCGAGATTCGATCATCGGTATCTCAATACCTAGTTCAATCTCGTTACCGGCAAGTCTCTTTACTCGTTTCGTAATACATCATCTCACAACTAACTCATTAGTTGCAGTGCTTGCAAGGCTTATGTGATGTGCATTACCGAGAGGGCCCAGAGATACCTCTCCGACAATCGGAGTGACAAATCCTAATTCTCGAAATACGCCAACCCAACATGTACCTTTGGAGACACCTGTAGAGCACCTTTATAATCACCTAGTTACGTTGTGACGTTTGGTAGCACACAAAGTGTTCCTCCGGCAAACGGGAGTTGCATAATCTCATAGTCATAGGAACATGTATAAGTCATGAAGAAAGCAATAGCAACATACTAAACGATCGGGTGCTAAGCTAATGGAATGGGTCATGTCAATCAGATCATTCACCTAATGATGTGATCCCGTTAATCAAATAACAACTCTTTGTCCATGGTTAGGAAACATAACCATCTTTGACTAATGAGCTAGTCAAGTAGAGGCATACTAGTGACACTCTGTTTGTCTATATATTCACACATGTATTATGTTTCCGGTTAATACAATTATAGCATGAATAATAAACATTCATCATGATATAAGGAAATAAATAATAGCTTTATTATTGCCTCTAGGGCATATTTCCTTCAAAAACATAAATGCAGATCACCTTTAAAGATCAAGGACTGACTAGACATTGTTATTCATGGTAAAAGACATCCATTCATAGTCATACCCAATATAAATTAATAGTAATGAATGCAAATAACAGTGCTCTCCAGCTAGTGCTTTTAATAAGAGGGTGATGACTCAACATGGAAGTAAATAGATAGGCCCATCGCTGAGGGAAGCAGGGATTTGTAGAGGTGCCAGAGCTCGGTTTTGAAATAGAGATAAATAATATTGAGCGGTATACTTTCATTGTCAACATAACAACTAAGAGATGGCTATATCTTCCATGCTACACACATTATAGGCGGTTCCCAAACAAAATGGTAAAGTTTATACTCCCCCTACACCAACAAGCATCAATCCATGACTTGCTCGAAACAACGAGTGTCTCCAACTAGCAACAGTCCCAGGGGGAGTTTTGTTTGCAGTTATTTTGATTTAGTTTGCATAAAGCATGGGACTGGGCATCCTGGTGACCAGCCATTTTCTCGTGAGTGAGGAGCGGAGTCCACTCCTCTTGATAATAACCCTCCTAACATGGAAGATAAGTGCAGCCCTAGTTGATACATGAGCTATTCGAGCATACAAAACATAATTTCATTTAAAGGTTTGGAGTTTGGCACATACAATTTTACTTGGAACGGCAGGTAGATACCGCATATAGGAAGGTATAGTGGACTCATATGGAATAACTTTGGGGTTTAAGTGGATGCACAAGCAGTATTCCCGCTTAGTACAAGTGAAGGCTAGCAAAAGACTGGGAAGCGACCAACTAGAGAGTGACAACAGTCATGAACATGCATTAAAATTAATAAACATTGGATGCAAGCATGAGTACGATATAATTCACCATGAACATAAATATCGTGAAGGCTATGTTGATTTGTTTCAACTACATGTGTGAACATGTGCCAAGTCGAGTCACTTAAATCATTCAAAGGAGGATACCACCCCACTATACCACATCATAACCATTTTAATAGCATGTTGGCACACAAGGTAAACCATTATAACTCATAGCTAATCAAGCATGGCACGAGCAACTATGATCTCTAATTGTCATTGCAAACATGTTTATTCATAATAAGCTGAATCAAGAATGATGAACTCATCATATTTACAAAAACAAGAGAGGTCAAGTTCGTACCAGGTTTTCTTATCTCAGTCAGTCCATCATATATCGTCATATTGCCTTTCACTTGCACGACCGAACGATGTGAATAATAATAAGAGTGTATGTGCATTGGACTAAGCTGGAATCTACGAGCATTCAATAAACAGGAGAAGACAAGGCAATATGGGATCTTGGTTAAATCAACAATAATGCATATAAGAGCCACTTCAACAATTTAATCATGGTCTTCTCCTATCGACCCCCAAAGAAAAGAAGAAAAAAACTATTTACATAGGAAAGCTCCCAACAAGCAAAAGAAGAATGGGAAATCTTTTTGGGTTTTCTTTCTAATTATTACTACTACAACAAGAAAAGTAAACTAATTAAAATCTACTAATTTTTTTTGGTTTTTCTTAAGGTTTATTAAACACACAAGAAGAAAGCAGAAAAGAAAATAAACTAGCATGGATATTCCAGTGAAAAGGTATGAGCACCGACATCTAGCAATGAGTGTGTAAACATAAATGTAATGTCGGTGGGAAATACGTACTCCCGCAAGCTTAGGCTTTTGGCCTAAGTTGGTTCATTGCCACGGATGGCCTGGCGGATACCCATAGTTGTAGCTGGGGTCGTACCGAGATGCAGCATTTATCGTCTCCTGAGCTGCAGCGTGGCGGCGAGCTGCCTCCGCCCTCCTCTCATACTCATATGCCTCCTCTTTGGTAATAACATATCTTCCTTTTGCCTGATAATCAAAGAAGGCAGGAGCAGAGAGAGTAATACGGACAGCATGCTGTTTGTCAAAGATTAGTCGATACTGGAGAGGTGATTCATTCCTCTCAACAAACTGGTGGTAGACCATAGAATTATAGTCTAAATAAGTAGGAGGCAACTCCATATCATCCTCATGAACGTCCACATCGAGAAAATCAGCTAAGCGGGTTGCATAAATTCCTCCAAAGAAATCTCCATTAAATCTATTATGATGCAACCTACGTGCAACAATGGCTCCCAAATTATAAGATTGGTCTCCTAATACAGCACTCCTAAGAATGCTAAGGCCAGGCACACACATATGACATGCTTCATCTTTACCATTTATGCACCTTCCTATGAAGAGAGCAAAATAATGTATAGCAGGAAAGTGAATGCTCCCTATGGTAGCTTGTGCTATATCTCTAGATTCCCCTACGGTTATACCAGCAAGAAAGTCTCTAAATTCAGATTTACGGGGATCACTAACACTACCCCATTGTGGAAGTTTGCAAGCAGAAGTAAAATCCTCTAAGTCCATGGTATAAGATTTTTCATAAAGATCAAACATGACACTTGGAGAATTACGTGAAGATGAAAATTCAAACCTCCTCACAAATGAACTAGTGAGTTGATGGTACCGGGGGCATTTGTCTGCCTCAAAGCTCACAAGATCAGCGTTACGCAAATATGCGTTGAATTCTTCCTTGATTCCCGCTCGATCCATAAAATTTTCTGAAGGCCACTCACAAGGCCGCACTGGAGCGTCCCTTGGTGGCTCCTCGTCAGCATCACGCATTGCAAGCATGGGTCCTTGCTTCCTTGAAAAACCACCTTGGAACATTTTCCTAAACATATTTCTTCCTCTGAAAAATTTCTGAAATTTTTAGTAACTTCAAAATAAAAGTGAACCAAACTCAATAAAATTGATAACAACTACTCCTACAAGTGCCTAGAGACTATATCATGCATTAGAACTACTTGGAACCAGATAAATTTGACATGCAAGCTCACGAACATGGTCACCTAGGCAGCACAAATTTGCAATGAATAAAGCACTAGAGCAAAAACTAATTGGACCAATGGAGGAGTCACATACCAAGGAACAATCTCCCCAAGCAGTTTTGTGAGAGGTGCTTTGAGCAAGGAGATCGAAAATCGCAGCAAAATGAGCTAGAACTCGTGCTTGAGCTGGATATTGGTGTTTGTGGGAGGAAGAAGGAGTGTATGGGTGCAGGAATAAGTGGAGGAGGGCCACCGTGGGCCCACGAGGCAGGGGGCGCGCTCTCCACCCTCGTGGCCAGGTGGTTGACCCCCCTGCTGTGTTCTCAGTTCCATAAATCCTCAAATATTCTAGAAAAAAATCATATTTCATTTTCAGGGCATTTGGAGAATTTTTATATTCAGGGCATTTTTATATTGCACAGATAAATCAGAAAACAGACAGGGAAATACTATTTTTACTTTATTTCAACTAAATAACAGAAAGTAGAGAGAGGGTACAGAAGATTGTGCTTCTAGTTTCATCCATCTCATGCTCATCAAAAGGAATCCACTAACAAGGTTGATCAGGTCTTGTTAATAAACTCATTCCGAATAACATGGAACCGGAGAAATTTCGAATAACACTATGTTACCTCAACGGGGATATGCACATCCCCAATAATAAGAATATCATATTTCTTCTTAACAGTAGGAAGAGGAAATTCAAAACCTCCAAATATAATCGATGAAATTTTTCCAATAGAGTTGATACTATGAACTTGAAGTTGTTTCCTTGGAAAGTGTACCGTATGCTCATTACCATTAACATGAAAAGTGACATTGCCTTTGTTGCAATCAATAACAGCCCCTGCATTATTCAGAAAAGGTCTTCCAAGAATAATAGACATACTATCGTCCTCGGGAATATCAAGAATAACAAAGTCCGTTAAAATAGTAACGTTTGCAACCACAACATGCACATCCTCACAAATACCGACAGGTATAGCAGTTGATTTATCAGCCATTTGCAAAGATATTTCAGTAGGTGCCAACTTATTCAAATCAAGTCTATGATATAAAGAGAGAGGCATAACACTAACACCGGCTCCAAGATCACATAAAGCAGTTTCAACATAATTTCTTTTAATGGAGCATGGTATAGTGGGTACTCCTGGATCTCCAAGCTTATTTGGTATTCCACCCTTAAAAGTATAATTAGCAAGCATGGTGGAAATTTCAGCATTTGGTATTTTCCTTTTATTAGTAACAATTTCTTTCATATACTTAGCATAATGATTCATTTTGAGCATATCGGTTAATCGCATACACAAAAAGATAGGTCTAATCATTTCAGCAAAGCGCTCAAAATCCTCATCATCCTTTTTCTTGGATGGTTTCAGAGAAGAAGGCATGGGTTTCTGAACCCATGGTTCTCTTTCTTTACCATGTTTCCTAGAAACAAAGTCTCTCTTATCATAACGTTGATTCTTTGATTTTGGGTTATCAAGATCAACAACAGGTTCAATTTCTACATCATTGTCATTACTAGGTTGAGCATCATCATGAACATCATCATTAAAATTTTCATTAGGTTCATGTTCATTACTAGATTGTGTTTCAGCATCAGAAATAGAGATATCATTTGGATTCTCAGGTGGTTCAGCAATAGGTTCACTAGAAGTTTGCAAAGTCCTATCATTTTTTTCTTCCTTTTAGAAGAACTAGGTGCATCAATATTATTTCTCTGAGAATCTTGCTCAATTCTCTTAGGGTGGCCTTCAGGATACAAAGGTTCCTGAGTCATTCTACCAGTTCTAGTAGCCACTCTAACAGCATAATCATTTTTCTTACTATTCATTTCATTGAGCAAATAATTTTGAGCTTTAAGTATTTGTTCTACTTGAGTGGTAACCATAGAAGCATGTTTAGTAATGAGTTTAAGTTCTCCTTTAACATTGGCCATGTAATTACCCACGTGTTCAATCATATAAGCATTTTGTTTTAATTGTCTACCAAAATAAGCATTGAAATCTTCTTACTTAACCATAAAGTTGTCAAACTCATCCAAGCATTGGCTAGCAATTTTAGTAGGAGGGGTTTTAGCTCTATCATATCTATAGAGAGAATTTACCTTTACTACCTGTGTCGGGTTATCAAGACCATGAGTTTCTTCAATAGGTAATGGATTAATATCATAGGTTTCTTCAATAGGCGGTAGATTAAGACCATGTATTTCTTCAATAGGAGGTAAATTCTTAACATCTTCAGCTTTAATACCTTTTTCTTTCATAGATTTCTTTGCCTCTTGCATATCTTCATGACTGAGAAATAGAACACCTCTCTTCTTCGGAGTTGGTTTAGGAATTGGCTCAGGAACTGGCTCAGGAAGTGTCCAATTATTTTCATTTGTCAACATATTATTCAATAGAATTTCAGCTTCATCCAGTGTTCTTTCCCTGAAAAAAGAACCGACACAACTATCCAGGTAATCTCTGGAAGCATCGGTTAGTCCATTGTAAAAGATATCAAGTATTTCATTTTTCTTGAGAGGATGATTATGCAAAGCATTAAGTAACTTGAGAAGCCTCCCCCAAGCTTGTGGGAGACTCTCTTCTTCAATTTGCACAAAGTTGTATATTTCCCTCAAAGCAGCTTGTTTCTTATGAGCGGGGAAATATTTAGCAGAGAAGTAATAAATCATATCCTGGGGACTACGCACACAACCAGGATCAAGAGAATTAAACCATATCTTAGCATCACCCTTTAATGAGAACGGAAATATTTTAAGGATATAAAAGTAGCGAGATCTCTCATCATTAGTGAACATGATGGCTATATCATTTAATTTAGTAAGATCTGCCACAATAGTTTCAGATTCATAGCCATGAAAAGGATCAGATTCAACCAAAGTAATTATATCAGGATCAACAGAGAATTCATAATCCTTATCGGTAACACAGATAGGTGAAGTTGCAAAAGCAGGGTGAGGTCTCATTCTATCATTAAGAGATTGCCGATTCCATTTAGCTAATAACCTCTTGAGTTCATAACTATATTTGCAAGCTAAAATAGTTGCAGAAGCTTCTTTATCAAAAATATAACCCTCCGGAATAATAGGCAAGTTTTCATCATCAATTTCATCAATAATATCAGTTTCAATAATTTCTTTCTCTCTAGCCCTAGCAATTTGTTCATCAAGAAATTCACCAAGGGGCACAGTAGTATCAAGCATAGAAGTAGTTTCATCATAAGTATCATGCATAGCAGAAGTGGCATCATTAATAACATGCGACATATCAGAACGAATAGCAGAAGCAGGTTTAGGTGTCGCAAAGCTTACTCAAAACAGAAGGTGAATCAAGTGCAGAGCTAGATGGCAGTTCCTTACCTCCCCTCGTAGTTGAGGGATAAATTGTTCTCTTACCGTATTTGAAGTTCTTCATAGTGACCAGCAGATATAAATCCCAAGTGACTCAAAGAATAGAGTTATGCTCCCCAGCAACGGCGCCAGAAAATAGTCTTGATAACCCACAAGTACAGGGGATCGCAACAATTTTCGAGGGTAGAGTATTCAACCCAAATTTATTGATTCGACGCAAGGGGAGCCAAAGAATATTCTCAAGTATTAGCAGTTGAGTTGTCAATTCAACCACACCTGGATAACTTAATATCTGCAGCAAAGTATTTAGTAGCAAAGTAATATGATAGTAGTGGTAACGGTAACAAAATTAACAGAAGCAAAAGTAATATTTTTGGTGTTTTGTAGTGACTGTAACAGTAGCAATGGAAAAGTAAATAAGCGAAGAACAATATGTGAAAAGCTCGTAGGCATTGGATCGGTGATGGGGAATTATGCCGGATGCGGTTCATCATGTAACAATCATAACATAGGGTGACATAGAACTAGCTCCAATTCATCCATGTAATGTAGGCATGTATTCCGAATATAGTCATACATGCTTATGGAAAAGAACTTGCATGACATATTTTGTCCTACCCTCCCATGGTAGAGGGGTCCTAACAGAAACTAAGGGATATTAAGGCCTCCTTTTAATAGAGAACCACAACAAAGCATTAGCACATAGTGAATACATGAACTCCTCAAACTATGGTCATCACTGGGAGTGGTCCCGATTATTGTCACTTCGGGGTTGCCGGATCATAACACATAGTAGGTGACTATAGACTTGCAAGATAGGATCAAGAACTCACATATATTCATGAAAACATAATAGGTTCATATCTGAAATCATGGCACTCGGGCCCTAGTGACAAGCATTAAGCATAGCAAAGTCATAGCAACATCAATCTCAGAACATAGTGGATACTAGGGATCAAACCCTAACGAAACTAACTCGATTACATGATAGATCTCCTCCAACCCATCACCGTCCAGTAAGCCTACGATGGAATTACTCACGCACGGCGGTGAGCATCATGAAATTGGTGATGGAGGATGGTTGATGATGATGACGACGACGAATCCCCCTCTCCAGAGCCCCGAACGGACTCCATATCAGCCCTCCCGAGAGGTTTTAGGGCTTGGCGGCGGCTCCATATCGTAAAACGCGATGATTTCTTCTCTCTTGTTTTTCTCCCCGAAACTCAATATATGGAGTTGGAGTCGGAGAGGCAACAGGGGGCCCACGAGGTAGGGGGCGCGCCCTATGGGGGAGGGCGCGCTCCCACTCTCGTGGATAGGGTGTGGGCCCCCTGGTCTTCATCTTTTGCAAGGATTTTTTATTATTTCCAAATAGACGTTCCGTGGAGTTTCAGGTCATTCCGAGAACTTTTGTTTCTGCACATAAATAACACCATGGAAAGTCTGCTGAAAACTGCGCCAGTCCGGGTTAGTTCCATTCAAATCATGCAAGTTAGAGTCCAAAACAAGGGCAAAAGTGTTTGGAAAAGTAGATACGACAGAGACGTATCAATGTACGTGGTTACCGAATGTTGTTCGGAGTCCCGGATGAGATCCCGGACGTCACGAGGAGTTCCGGAATGGTCCGAAGGTGAATATTTATATATGAGAAGTCCAGTTTCAGTCACCGGAAAGGTTTCGGGGATTGAGGGAGTCCTGGATTAGGGGGTATCCGGACAGCCGGATTATATCCTTTGGCCGGACTGTTGGACTATGAAGATATAAGATTGAAGACTTCGTCCCGTGCCCGGATGGGACTCTCCTTGGCGTGGAAGGCAAGCTTGGCAATAGAGATATGTAGATCTCCTTCCTTGTAACTGACTCTGTGTAACCCTAGCCCCCTCCGGTGTCTATATAAACCGGAGGGTTTAGTCCGTAGGACCAAGAACAACAATCATACCATAGGCTAGCTTCTAGGGTTTAGCCTCTTCGATCTCGTGGTAGATCAACTCTTGTAATACTCATATCATCAAGATCAATCAAGCAGGAGTAGGGTTTTACCTCCATCAAGAGGGCCCGAACCTGGGTAAAAACATCGTGTCCCCCGTCTCCTGTTACCATCCGCCTAGACGCACAGTTCGGGACCCTTACCCGAGATCCGCCAGTTTTGACACCGACATTGCTGCTTTCATTGAGAGTTCCTCTGTGTCGTCATCGTCAGGCTTGATGGCTCCTTCGATCATCGATAGCAATGCAGTCCAGGGTGAGACTTTTCTCCCCGGACAGATCTTCGTATTCGGCGGCTTCGCACTGCGGGCCAACTTGCTTGGCCATCTGGAGCAGATCGAGAGTTACGCCCCTGGCCACCAAGTCAGGTTTGGAAGCTTAAACTACACGGCCGACATCCACGGAGACTTGATCTTCGACGGATTCGAGCCCCTGCCGAGTGCGCCGCACGGTCACGATGAGCATGATTTAGCTCTACCATCGGACAGTGTTCAGGAGACAGCACCGACAACCGCTCCGACACTCAATTCGGAGCCAATTGCACCATCCATGGACGGGTGGATAGACCCCGCCACGGAGGCCGCATTCTCAGCGGCGATCGAGCCGAGTATCGACCTTACCCTTCACGAGAGCCGTGACGCCAAACTGCCGGATTCTTCCCCGGCCACGGACTCCGAACCGCGTGCGCCCGTGCCTATCGAATCCGACTAGGCGCCGATCATGGAGTTCACCTCCACGGATATCTTTCAGTAGTCGCCCTTCGGCGACATACTGAATTCATTAAGGTCTTTCTCCTTGTCAGGAGAGTCCTGGCCAAACTATGTCCGGCAGGATTGGGATGCGGATGACGAAGAAATTCGCCGCCCACCCACCACCCACTCAGTAGCCACTGTCGACAATTTGACCGACATGCTCGACTTCGACTCCGAAGACATCAACGGTATGGACGACGATGCAGGAGACAAGCAAGAACCACTGCCCACAGGGCACTGGACAACCACCTCATCATATGATATATATATATGGTGGACACACCCAAAGAAGGCAATGCACTACAAAAAAATACACTTCCGTGATGATACGTGATTGTCACAGTAGGTCGCTTTTTTGTCATGCATGTACATCCATGACAAATTTATGACAGAATCAAGATAGTCATACATGTGCTGTCATAGAAGTGTTCCATGACATTACCAAAATTATCATCACGGAAGTGTCCACTTCCATGACGATAAATCGCGCGTCACAGAAGTGCTTTCGTCAAGGGTGACCGACACGTGGCATCCACCGTAACGGAACGCCGTTAAGCTATCGGGTCAGGTTTTGGATCCGATAACCCGTTAACAACCCTGACCAATGGGGATTTTCCACGTGTAAAATCATCATTGGCCAGAGGAAACACGTGTCGGCTCATCGTCGGGACAGATGTCATCCACTCACTGGACAGAAGGCGCCTATGATACGTCGACACGTGGCACGGCCCAACAAGTTTAAATGGGCCGGCCCAACTAAAGGCCCACAAGATTTTGCGGACCATAATGGGCCGGCCCAGCTAAAGGCCCACGAGATTTTGCGGACCATAATGGGTTGGCCCAACTAAAGGCCCACAAGATTTCGCGGGCCATAATGGGTCGGCCCAGGTAAAGGCCCACAAGATTTTTGTGTGCCATAATAGGCCGGCCCAGGTAAAGGCCCACAAAATTCTTGCGGATCATAATGGGCCGGCCCAGCTAAAGGCCCACGAGATTTCACCGACATTAATGGGCCGGCCCAGCTGTAGGCCCACAAGATTTTGAGGACCCTAGTAGGCCGGCCCGTTAACTGGCTGCCATGTTTTGGGCCAAATGCCGGCCTATATTTGGTACGGTCTATTAATGGCCTGCCACGCTCCGGGCCTAATAGTGGCCCATATGAGATCCAGCCCGTTAAAAGCCTACCACGTTCTGGGCCAAATTACGGCCCAGATCAGGTCCGGCCCTTTAAGAGGTTTTGGGCCTAATTATGGCCCATATCAGATTTGGCCCGTCAACTGGACACTATGCTTTTGGGCCCACTTGCTAAAGGCCCACTTAGTAATTCGGCCTAATATTAGTTTTGGCCTGTTAAGGGCCCGTTTAATATTTCGGCCCTATATTAATTTCAGCCTGTTAGGGCGGCCCGGTTTGCATCCGGCCTGCTCGCAGCCGATATCTGATTGTGCCAAACAAGGACCGAGACAATTTTTCGGCCTGTTAAAAGCCCGTGATTTGATTCACACAATCATGGGCCGGGGTTCATTTCGGGCTGCTGCCGGCCCATGAGTTGATCGGTACGTTTCAGGCCCAACCTACATCGTGATTGCATAACAGCCCGATTATGTATCGTAATTTTACGGTTTGGCCGGTTTACTGCGAAGACATGATATATATACAATAAAATAACTGCAGCATCATGAATAAGAAAAAACCTATACTATACAATAAATAAATTACGGCATATTACATCCACTGGGCATCAAAGTTCGCCACTATGATAATAAAGCACAAGCAGACATCAGATTACATACACTGGGCATCAAAGATCGCCACCAGTGCAAATAAACATGCCGACAAAATAATATACAAAACCGACAGCACTTCAATAGAGTTCAAGAAAGGTTAGCCTTGCTGGGGAGCTGTAGCGCAAGTAGCTGAGCAAGATGATGAGACTGCGCTTGTTCAACACTTATATCTTCCTCACTCTGAAAGATAAACAAGCAGACAGATGACATGTTTTGCACATAAAAAGTATCAATGCTGACAATTCATCACATTTCTTACTGAAGAATAAAGTGACATAGTTTAAATTTGCATTAACACAATATGGTATTGTTCAGGTCAAGACATGGCAGGAAATGACATTGTGAAGGAGTTGGCAGCTTCACGACACCACTGGATTACAGATCAAGAACTCATAAGTATCAATGGTTAGTGTGCTGTCAATTTATACCATTTCAGATTGGCAAATAAAGAGACGATTTAAATAATAGTAGAATGATATGACATTTTTCATAGTTAAGACATTGCAGAATATGACATTGTGCTGTAGTGGGTAGGTTCACCACACCACTGGATTACAGATGAAGAACAGAAGCATACATGCAGTGCAAAAGAAGATCACTTGCTCTGTATAGTTTAATTTACATGGTATGAAGAAGGAACTTGGTTGTACAACTGAAAACTTAAATTGAGAAAGGACGAACTTTTGTTTATGAACTACATATAATAAACTTTAAACAAGCAATTTGATGCAAACACCAAAAATAAACAGCTGTTGCAGTCATGCCTAACCAAATATATACAACAAAGTTTGAAGGCTTGAGATGGACAAACTTACATTATTGGTGAAGACAGGCTCTATAAAGGCCTTGTCCATGCTGATGGGGGGGGGCAATTCAAGAAGTTTACCACAGAATCTTCTTCAAAAGCATTGCCTTTATTCTACATTTTGTTAAGAGTAAATATAGATGTGATAATATACGAAAAAATGGAGAATATTTAAGATAAGATGAAGAGTGATGCTACATAACCAAGTAGCTATAAATGTAAGTGCAGCGATACAGGCAAAAGGTACAGCCAAGAGCAATGCACAGCTAAACTTCTTCAGTACCAACCTTATGGTAAGAGTAAATATAGATCTGATGTGTAGAAAATGGAGGGCAAAGGAAAATAAGCTGCAGAGTGATGGTACATGAACAACTACCTGTCATTATAAGTACACTGATAAAGGACAGCATGTACTTACAAGAACAATGCAGAGCTAAAAAAACATTGGCATTGGATATATTCTACACTAATGTAACCATTCATACAGATCAGATAATTTGGAGCGAACAATTGATAAGCAAGCTATCATGCATACTGCTGTCACATAATGAACCAGGTATGTATGCAAGTACAGTGATACAGGACAACAGGTACTAACAAGAGCAAAGCAGCGGGCAGCATATTTGCGATATCTGTCGTTCTTGTCAAACCGGAATTCTTCTTCGAGCAGATTTCCTGCAAAAAAGATCCGTAAGGCACATGCGGAAAAGTAGAAGTTCAAATTGTCATGTGATTTCATAGACAGTACCTCATCCTGGGAACGAGACCAGTGCATAACAAGGTTTTTCCATTCAATGTCTTCTAAATTTAGCACAGGAGACTTCACCGGAAATTCGTTTATAGACTTGCCATCAAAGTGTGATTTCCTCAGGTAACACCGATACTGCTGCAATGCTTCCTTGAAAAGCACAAGCAAGCTTTGCTCGTCATGACTATCCAGATTGACCCTCGCCTAGTTACAACAATGTAATGTAAATCATTGATGTGTTCAATCAGCAGAAAACAGGAAAATAATAGCCATGAATAATAGCACTTACACGTAAGTTGGACAGGAAGATGTGAAAATGGTGTTTGTCTTCACAATAATCTTCCCATGATGGGAATATATGCACGTAGTCCCTAACAACATTGAAAGCATTGTCTTTTAAACTGGGAATAAATGGAATGGGGTTCCAATCTGCAGGAATTGGCCGTCTCTGCAGTTGGGATAGGTCTTCGGCCGGTGGACTTGCTGTACTTTTTGCTGGAGTGGGATTTTTCTGTGGTACAGCTGGTGCTATGGCAAATGAAATCGGTATACCTTTTGCTGGAGTGCAGGTCCTGTGTGGTGGGGCTAGTGGTGTGGCCAGTGAAGTATGGGTACAGTCTGCTGGAGTCGGTCCTACGTTTTGTGTCACTGGTTGTACACCAATATAAGTGGGGTGCTGTCTGATTTCTCCGGCACCACCACGTTTTTCAAGGACTTTGCTGGTGCTCCTTCAGGTTCGGCAATCACCCTCTTCCTTTTTGATGTCTGATGCACAAGAACAACATTTGAGTGGAAAAACATGGTATGATGACAGATGGAATATGTATTGATAATGGATGGGCATGGCATCTCGACATATATGATGAGTAAACTAAGCAGATGGCGGTGCAACAAAGTAGAAGAAATGCAAGACAACATATGCAAGATACCCGCAATCAATAAAACATTGCCAAATTAGAACAGGCACCTTGATGGGTGAACAGGACAGGCCATCTGCCTTTGACTCCTCGAGGTTAGAATAGTCATTAGGATCATATTCTGAACAAGAATCAACAGGTGGGGAGCGTATGAGTTTCATTGCATCCAGAATGGCACTCAATGCCTTGGTGCCAATTTTGTAAGTCATTGCAGTGTTTAGCTTCAAGAGTGGACTGCTGCTAGTGCGACACAAAGCAGCTACACAGATCATAGTGTAGATATAACGGGAAAACCTTAAGCATCAGAGTAAAATCAGCAAAGTGGAACTTGCTGGAATATATGTGCTAGTATTGCCGGTACGGCTAGAAAGGCTTCGGATACCAGCTCTCTTCAAGTGAAGGTGCGGTACTGTTAATATCAATGTAACTCTCAAAGGCGACACAGCTCCCCGCATTTCCTTGCTATTCTTATAGGATTCAAGTGGGCAGGCCACTACAAATCCTATTCCTATGTTTACAAGATCCTACGAATCAAAGAGGCTCAAAGTGTCCATCACAACCGACCGTATAGACCTCTACACTGCAAATGTCCCTGCTCATCTTCAGTACAAGGAACATACTGTACTACTATCATACTCCCTCCGTTCCAAAATATAAGTCTTGGTAGAGATTTCCACTATGGATCACATACAGATGTATCCAGGTACATTTTAGAGTGTAGATTCACTCATTTTGCTCCATATGTAGTCCATGGTGGAATCTATACAAAGACTTGTATTTAGGAACGGAGAGAGTACATATTAAAGAAGAACGGAAGAGGAACATGGTAAAGAAGAGCAAGCAGATTTTGGATAATAAAATGTTGGTTGCGCAGTGCCCACACATGATGAACCAGAGCGCATTAAGAATGCAACTCCTAGCTGTCTCTCGACCATTTCAGGCGGTTGGATGAAGATCCTACGTCTCCTAACCCTTCTTCTTCCTCGTCTCTGATTCTTCCCATACAGAACACCGCACGGGCCGCCGGCCGGACCACCGGCCCCCACCGCCTGTGTTCCTCCGCCACCCCCCACCCCCACCCCAACCCCCACCCGCATCGAGTTTTCTTCGTTCGGCGAGGCCCCACAACCACCCGAGCCCCTTCGATCGCACCGGCGAACTCCGGCGAGCTCTGAAAAATCGACTGACCCAATTTTGAAATTTAGTCTACTGTGATTTAACTACCATAAGCATTGCGAGTATGGTGTTGAGCGTGCCATGGCGGATCTGAAGGTGCAAACCGGACAAAGGCAACTTCGCAACCAAGACAAGAAATCAGAGTAAAGCAGTGGCGATCTATTTTCTTGCTGCGATAAATAAGTTGAGCAGATACGAAAGAGTACCGCCTCTGGTGCGGCGCCGTGTACGCATCTGCTGAGAATTTGACGGTGCTGCGGTAGCGATGGCTGTCGGCGGCGTGGAAGCAGATCTAGGAGGGTAGACGGTGGCGGCGGGGCGCGGTGGACGAGACGGTCGTAGGAGCGGCGCCGGCAAGGTGGACGACGGCGGGGATGAAGCGAGAGGACGGGATGCAAGGATCCCGGTCCGAAGCCGTGGATGAGAGAGGTCGATCTCTTGTAATGGACGGCGGCGTCGGGGTATCAGCTCCGGCATGGTGGAGGAGGACGGCGGTGGATGGGGTGGCGGACGGCGGCGGACGGAGGAGGGTGGGGTGGAGAGGGTGTTTTGGCGCCCACGGAGTACGAATGGGGAAAAGGGAGGTAGAGAGGAAGGGGGAACCATGTATTCAGGGCGCGCTTGTCTCAAATGCGAGGAAATTTACAAACTTAGCCCCCGTTTCAAATTTCTACTACATCACAGCAACACTAGTCGGTTGGGGATAGGACGGTAATCTCGCATACACCGAATATTTGCCGACGAGAGTTTGTTTTTGGCGCCCACCGTGTATGAATATGAATCGGGGAGGGAGTCGATTTCGGCCGAGGACACACTGTGTTTTGGCGCCCACCGTGTATGAATCCGGGTGAGAGGCGGTTACGTCACGTTTGGGTGAAATTACAAACCTACCCCTATCGAAACCTATAGAAATCCAGCATATAGGCTTTGCGTGGCAGGGATAGGCAGTAGTGATTTCCATCTCGCAGATTTTGGTTTCGGGCGGTTACTGCGACTTTCCCCGCTTCGTTCAAATTTTGCAGAGTGCACGTTTACCGTGCCAACTCAATTCGAATCCCGTTTGTATTCTATTTTTTTCGGGCGGGATCCATTTTCAATTGGAATTACATTCTATATACATCATTTTTTATATATATACTTTCAAAAGCACAACAAAGAATTCTGCTCCTTTATATGTATAATATGATTTACAAATACAACGATCTCGAAATCTTAAGGTTGAATTCGAAAAATTTAACCAAATTATGTTCTACTAAAATGTATGGATCAGTAATATCTACATATTAAATAACATAGATGTGCGTGAATTCATATGAGTATGCATGTTTGATAGATCAATTTTGGTTCGAGTATGGATTACATGTATCATCATCTCGAATTCAAATATTTGAATCCCTTTTTTGTTCACTCCTTTCACGCCCATCTCTCTCGCATGCATGCTCCTTCAGGTAGCTATCACTCTCTTTTCTCCAGCTCACCCGCACGCTCACTTCATGTTGCTCCTATCCTCGCAAACATGGTCTCTCGACGTCTCCCTTGAGAAGTGTCACACTCTCCCTATCATTATAAATTACACGGTTTTCATTATCTCTCACGTCTCTACTGTTCTCTGGTATCACTCGGTACCTAAGCTTTCTTTTTCACCGCCAAACACACAGTCTCCACTCGTCTTTCACTTTGTCTTTCTCTCTATGGGATTCTCTCACACACCCTATATGTCTCTACATATGACTCATACCACTAAAATTACTCTCTCTATCTCTCCTGTAGACACAACATTTGTTGCGGTCTCCTTTTCGTCTCCATCCCAGACTGACATTATTCATTTGTTTACCGATCAGACAACCCCGACTACCGTCTCCTCTCTCTCTCTCACAGACACACACGCACAACTCCTACCACTAAAATGTGAATGGAAAACGAGATTTTGTTATACCCAAACAAAAAAGGACTGGAGGGAGTGATTGCTCTGACACGGACGCGACCTCTCATAGCGCAGGCATTGAACCGGCGCGCCGGCCAAGAGGGCCGCACTCGCTGCAGGCCCGGCTGAGCACGCCTCCTCGCCGCGTGCAACCAGCTTAAGACTGCCCCGCCTGCCTTCATTGAATCCGCGCGTGTGCCGGCAACACGTCCTTCCGCGAGCCGGCAGGCATTTTAGAACACAAAAAATGACTAAAATATAATTAATTTACGCATGGTCTTGACTTGTTGTGCTCGCACTGGTAGCAGGAACTAGTAGAGGATTTTCTTTATTTATAACTCTCCTCACATTTTTTTGGCTTTGAAGTGAATCATGGTTGTGGACATTATGTATGAATGTGCAGATATCTGTGAACATGAGTTTGATGTGGAAGTTGAACTTGGAATGTCGGGCTTGCGCGTGAACTATACCATGTCCAATGCTTCGTCTGTTATTGTTTGGAAAGTAATTGCTGTTATTACATGACCCGAAAAAAACATTTTGTGCCACATCAGTAGATGCACGGACATCACAACAGGCATGCTGACTGGATAAACATTTGAACCTAGCTATTATGAAGGAAATTTTGTATTGACAACAGTTTTAGATAGCAGGAGACGCCTAGCCTGCTCTGCCTCTGCTAGCTTATTTCTGGCTTCTTCCATCTCTTCTTTGGCTTGGGTGAAGAGAGCATCTGATTGCTCTTTTCGCTTCTTCAGGAACTCAGCTACATTCTCAAGGGCTGCTGCACGCTTTCTTTCAGCCTTTACTAATGCCACGAGGACACGAACAGCTGACGACTCCACCTGGCTTGTGTGTAATCCAGCATCATCTGGGAATTTGCACCTTGTGTCTAATCCAGCATCATTAGGGAACTGGCACCTTGTGTGTAATCCAGCCTCATTTTGGAAACATGATCTCGAGGTTGACCATACTTCCCTCCTCGCAGGAACTGCATCCTGACATGAAGTTACTTCTTTTTTAGATCAATACTCAGAGCAACCTAGATCCATTTAGTAGAAGCCAGATAAACAGAACTCGGAGAAGTGAATTCAAAAGGAATAAATAAATAAAAACAGACTACAAGGTGAGAACACCCACTTCCTACATCAAGCTAAAAACGAAAGCATTAGGACGATTAAGACTCTTCTTATTACACATCGAAGAACACCACGCTTAAGAGAAACAGAAACTACAACATATACACATCGAAGAACACGAGGCTACACGAAAGTAATTGAAAGGGTGTTACTTACCAAAGCTCGTTTTACAGGTTCGGTGCAGCTCCTCTTTAACTTGCCACGCTCCTTGAAGATGTCCCGAATATCCCGTGTTTGATCTTCATTGCTCCTCTGCATGTTCGCACTCGTGGTTTTAAAATCTCAACATGGCAAGAAAAATATACTACTAGTAATACTCGCGCATCTTGTGGGCAACATTAAAGCACTCGTCTGCCATGTTAGAGCATCTCCAACAAGATAAACTACTCATACAAATGCATCTTGATGCGTGCAACGCATGGGCATTTTGCTAGTTCTAAAAACCTTTCCATCATTTGCCACACTACTGGTTGCAGATGAAAAACCTACCCAAGCACAGCGCGATACAGGAGCGACGCACAATTACAAGCTGATATTCTGTTGGACAATGGAGGCTATAACCAATTACTTTTACGGGAACAATAGCACCCAGGAAATTTGAAGGGTAGGTATGAACAAAATTGGAACTGCACATGTACTGCTAAGTGATTCAATACACACATTACCAATCGAGGAGGAGAACGATGGTCGCGGCGGCCTCTGTGAGTCATGGTCGGCAACGGGAGTCAGTTCATTGTCCACGACGGTGGTACTTCTGCGCTTGGCGTCGGCTTCCGGGAAGCAGATACGAGACCGTGGAAGACGATGCCGGGGAAGAGGCTCCGTGTACGACGACGACGGTGGACCGGCTCCAGTGCGGCGTACGAGGTCGTCGATGAGGCAGATGCGCTGCGGTGGACGAGTGCGCCGATGTAAAGGGGAGGAGCACGAAGGCTGCGGTGCCGTGGAGAAGTCTATTTTGCGGTGGGGATAGAAATTGGGGAGTATTCAGGTGTACTACTCTGGGTGCCGGGGTGGGGTTGGCTGGGTAGGGTGAACCTGAAGTTACGAAAACAGCCCCCTACCAAGCGTCATCCGTAGGCCTGTTCCGAAGGCTATGATGGTAACTTCCCACTGCTCGAATCAGGGTCGCGGGAGATTTTCCCGCCGACCTCAAAATTTTGTGACACTGGACTCCCCGTGTGGCGTGTTGAGTGATTCGGCTAAGCAACTAGCGAGTAGTAGTAGTAAACTCTGCATATTAGGTTTGACCGAAGTCAAACTTCCTAAAGTTTGACCAAGTTTATAGAAAAATATAAACATTTACCATAACAAATATGTATGATGTGAAAGTACATTCAATAATGAATCTAATGGTATTTATTTGTTATTGTATATGTTAATATTTTTTGTTATAAGCTTTCTGAGAGTTTACAAAACTTGACTTTGACCAATGCTAATACGCGGACTTAAATAAAAACGGAGGGAGTACACATTTGTTTTCTTAGTTTGTAGTGAACTAATCATTTGTTGAAATTGTGAAATAAATATATTAGGCTATTGACTTCGAATGTAATGGTCTATACAATTCAATAGTTACAATCATTGTCGAATCCCAAGATGTATACAAGGTCTATAGTACTTCACAACATGCTCAAACTCACATAATCCCAGTCAAATGAGAATCTAAATGCATTTCATAGTTATTACTTTGTAGGATGCAACAAGAACAACCATAACTCTACATCAGCCATTATAGAAGCAACATTTTGACATATCCCAATGTGTGAATGAAACGTGCAGAGAGAGCTTTTGAAGATGGAGCAGATAGGGCGGGAAAGATTGTATGTATGTGGACGAGAGAGTAGGAGACAAACCTAACGAGACAGAGAGAGAGAGATAGAGAGAGAAAGAGAGAGGAAGAAGTTAGGTCTGTGAGAAAGATGCATACATGTAATATACATGAGATGCGTGTGCATCTGGATTCTGTATACGTGGAAGGAGAAGAGACAACATGTTTGATGAGAGAGCAGGAAAAACATGGACGAGAGGGGAAGGATCTCATGGGTTGAGGGATTGACAATTTTGTGCGGGGGAGAGAGGGATTGGTAATTTTGTGCAAGAGAGAGAGGGTGGGGGGAGGAGTCAGTCAGCCGTCGTCACATCACCCTGCTTCCAAATGACCCCGCATTCTCTAGCGCGGTGTGGTCGCCGTCTTCGATCTGCTCGTTGCCCTCTTTGAAGATTGAGGTGTTGTGAATGTTGGGGTGCAAAGAAGCACAAGCGAGAGTGGTCGCTGTATAACCTTGGATGGGGATGAATTGTGTGCTCGGGGGAGTGTGTGTGTGTGTGTTGTGCTGCGTGTCTCTCTCTGTGTGTGTGTGTGTGTGTGTGTGTCAGATATTGAGAGAAAACAAACCTAAGGAGAGAAATGGGTATTCACGAAGAGATTGTGCGGGCCTTGAGGTGGGCAGGGGCCGGGTGAGGGTGTCAAAATGTGCGCGTTGATGCATGTGTTGCATGCGACCGTGCGAGGGACGGACGAATCGAGAGAGATGGTTGTTGTGTTACGGATGCTCCTCTCTCTGTCTCTCTCTCTCTCTCTCACACACACACACAAGTAAACTAGAAGACCGTTCTCTCATGTATACACAACGTATCGGCATCTGTCTATGTCTCACTCATGCACGATCATTTGCACATTCACACCTCTCTATGTCTGTATCACACGCACACCGTCTCCACATTGCCCTTCCGCCACAACACACATATGGACACATACACACGTTCTCTCTCAGTCACACACACAAAATCAGTATTAAAAAAACTAGGGCGCACCTAAAACGTCCAAATCCAAATAAACACGAACTGGAGCTAAATTCAAATATATGGAAATATTGTAGCGTCAAGAACTTTCACGGGAAAAAAAGTAGAGTAATATTCGAGGATTGTTTTCACACACACAAAAAGGTTCGGTGGATGTCCTTCGAGCGCGACACGGTGACGCACCGTTCGATCGACCGCGCGGCCGCGGTTCACGCGCTTGCACAGGATTCCGTATCGTGGCCGTGGTACTAAGGCTGGTCACAATGGGCAAGAACATAAGCTAGTAACTAATAAAAGCGCTGCCTAAGTCTAATGTTTACGTGTACTAGTACGGTTTTCTTTTAAGTTTGACCAACCTTATATATAAAACTAAAGTAAGCTCCCACACGCGCACTCATCAATATGCCGCCGCCGCCGTTGCGCATGCCGGCGCCCGCCTGCTCCGGCCAACAATTTCTCGCCCATCACCGCCGTGTCGCCGCCATCCCTGTGCCATGAAGCCGAAGGCTCGCCCGCTCACGTCGTCTGCAGTCCCTCCTCGCGATGCCGCCGCGCTGCCAAGCACGCGAGCAGCTGGTGGAGCCGCGTCTATGCACGCAGCGTACGAAGAGGAGGACGAGCGCGTGCTCCAGCACGCCGGCGAGGAGGAACTAGCGTGTCATTGTCGTCTCCGCCCGCGCGGAGGAGGCGCGCATGGTGGCTGTCGCGGCGGAAGCCGGTCGCGCGCGCGTCGAGCCCGCAAACCGGGTGCGGACGCGGAATCTACCTTCGAGACCTTGAATGCCACGTGGATCCTGCAATCTGAAGGAGCAATTTGGGTCAGTCGACTCATGTGAGCCGTTTGATGCAACATGGATGGCTAGAAGGGCTTCTTCCACCTCTTCTGTCGTCTTCTTCCTTCGCTCCGTCGAACTTCTTTCACAAATCGACTGACCCAAATTATACTACTAGTACGAACGTATTAAGTACAGTAGGAACACGAAGATACGAGCAGTAGTACCAACTGCAAGAAGAACAGTAGTAAGACATAGTACTAGTACTACTGTACGTACTAAAGAGTTCAAATAACGAGAAAGAACATAAACATAGTTCTGCTGGGGCCTCAGCACAACACACCCTTGAAAATAAACTAATAAGCAACTAGTCCGCTTGACACTGCAGTAGAACCAGCATGAGCGACGGCACTGCCACCTACTTGGAGTCCGAGTCCACGTCCTCGACTTCGTCCTCGTCCCTCTTCCTCTTCCTCTTCGCCGACGCTTCTTTGCTTGAACCGGACACTGGGCTCTGCTTCTTCATCCAACCCTTGTAGATATTTAAACAAAGGTAGGCATCCATTGCTGCGTACAGGATGTGATCTTCATCTAATGTCTTCGACTCCCATGCATGATGAAACTCGTGATGAGGTTTCTTCAGTTTAGCGTACGAAGGATCAATCATGGCTGCTGCCAGGGTCAGCATTGAAGGTTGAGAGGAGGACACCAGGCTTGCCTTCTGGAGATCGAAGGGCTGGCCTACAACGAGACCTATCCGACGCAGGACGTCACTGTCGTTCTTAAAGCCTACAGTAACGAATTTCACTCTTTTGTCCTTGAGGAAGTTCTTAAAATCCTGGCACTCAACGTCGGCATGGCATATGTGGTAGACCAAGCAAACGTTATGTACGCAAACCTGGATCACGGCGGGCTTCTTCCTCTCTTCGTCCTTTAGATCCTTCTCTCGTCCCAGGACTGTGGTGTACTCAACATCTAGCCCAGCGACCCACTCATCCGTTGAACTGTTGAACATGCGTAGGAAGCGAGCAAGCCATGCTTTCACCGTCTCGGATCCACGTGTGTAGATGACGATGAACTGATCGCCGGTGATGGCTCTAACCTGGTACTCAGCGGCGACCATGGAGATTTGGGAGGCCATGGATTTTGGAGGAGGGTTAGGAGAAGTTGAACTGTTGTACCCCGCAAAAAAAACTGGGAGCGAACTAATGTGAAAGGACGGGACGACTGGGAGCGAACTGTTGTAAGGTAGAAGACGGGGACGAGTAGGGCGTGCGAACGGCGTGGGGTTGCTGGCTTGCCCGGTGGATAAACGGCTGCAAGCCCCCAAAGAGTTCTCGAGAACTATGCGGGACCCACTAGATGTCATGTCTACTAGACCCATATCGTAGGCCTGACGGTATAGCTTCTGCCTGTTCGCACGCCATGCCGGCGCGTGGATGTAACTTCACTTAATTCCGTCAAACGTCGCGCCTCCCACGACCTTCGCCTCCCTCGCGCGGTCGCGCCCTTTGAGACTTCGACCGGCTATAAATGAGCAATTTTTTTGCCTTTTTTAGACAAGCAATTTTTTTGCCTACTCCGCATGCATGATACTCCCTCTGGTCCTTTTTACTCCCGTCAACCGTTTGCAAAGTGTTTGACCAAATTTATACTTTTTTTGAACACCACCTTATATTAATTAACCAGCCACACCAGTACACTCATTCGATACAATATTCACCACACAGGGCGGTACGTTATTTACAAGAATACCATCTAATCTATTGTCAAAGCTATACTTAGCGATTAAGTGTGCCACCTTATTGGCCGAACGGCTAATCTTTGACAATTGAAGATTGTTGATCAACTTCGAGATGCTCAACGCTTTCATCTTCAGGTCACGCATAGCAGACCTGTCAACGCTTTGACAGGCATCAATGAAATCCCACGACCAAATTTATACTAAAAATATCAATATCTACAATACTCCCAAAACACTTAGGCGCGGTGCATTAACTTCTACCTCGTTTCTTGTTTCTTGACATATCAACCAATAGGAGATGTGGGTGTGCATGCTTTTAATGACTTGAGACTACCAAACACGACATGCAGTGGTTAGTTCATTGCATGCAATGCTATTAATTAGCAAATAAACATTAAGATCTCTCGTTTTCCCCTCCTCCTTGGTCACAGTGCACAATCTAAGATGACTTGCTCACCTAGACGGAGGGAGTACTGATTATAATGAGTACTCCCTCCTTCCATCTATATAGGGCCTAATGCGTTTTTCAAGACCGCCTTTGACTATTGATAAAATTAATACTACATGACATGCATAATGTGAAAATTATATCATTGAAAGCTCCTTTCACATACGAATTTGATGATGTGCTTTGTGTAAGTTGCATGTCATATATTATTGCTCTAACATTTGGTCAAAGTTAGCCTCGAAAAACGCATTAGGCCCTATATAGATGGAAGGAGGGAGTATAAGAACTACGTTTTATAATGAGTGTAAAAATATTGATTTGACATTGTGAATGTTGACACATTGTGGAATAGTTTTTGAAGTCTGCAAAAGTACTCAACTAGTGTTGTCGTTCTCCACAAAAAATGTGTTTACCAATGCATGCATGAACTCTAGTTACTCTAACCCCCCTCTCTTCTTTAATTCTTTGCCACATCAGCATGTTTGCTATTCCCGTGTGCATGATACCAGCTAAGATACCACCATTATGGCCAGCCTTAATCATCGCATGCAATAATTTAGTGCACCTTGAAATATGAACATGTGTGGGGCGTGTTTGTTTTTAATGACTTGAGACTATACCTAGCCCGGCATGCAAGATGACTTATTATGCACCGTTCCCCATACCTGCAGGAAGCCCGTTCGTCTCCAAATTTTTTCCTCTCCATGTGTGGAAACAATATGCCTGCCAAACTCTCCTTCTCCCTCCGGCGGTCCCACCACTCCACCCCGTGTGAAAAAATCTGCATGCATGACTCTCCTCCCCCCACGCTCGTCCAATCCGTTGTGACCAGCAATATTTCCACCCCTTCGCTCCCCCGTAATTTACTCCAACAAATATGCCCACGTAGCTGTTACTTAACTGCAGGTGCATTCGGTCACTGACATATGGGCCCAACAGGGGTCTGGCCCACATGTCAGTGACGCAACTGGACCGGCAGTTAAGTCAGTGCAGCTCAGTCCATATCTTACGTAGGTGTGCCATTGCTCGCTATAAATACTGCGCCTCCCACGACATCGCTATCTCCTCCCCCTCACGTTCACGTTCATCGCTATCTCCTCCCCCTCCCTCTCACGTCGACCACCATGGCATCGCCCCTCCCAAGCCCTAGGAGCCCCTCGCTGCACCGCGCGGACGGTCACGCGTCGCCGTTCCGTTCCTCGCCGCCACTAGTCGAGGAGGACGCGTCGGTGTTCCGCTCCTCGCCGCTACGCGACGCGTCGCCGTTCCGTTCCTCGCCGCCACTAGTCGAGGAGGACGCGTCGGTGTTCCGCTCCTCGCCGCGACGCGTCGAGGTGGACGCGTCGGCGTTCCCAATCTCGCCAGCACGCGCGCCGGAGGACGCGTCGGCTCCCCGCTACGAGGAGAACGCCGCGCCGCCCGCCGAGCCCCCCAGCCTTGAGGAGCTTTGGAAAGAAATGGATGTCGCCTTGTGGGAGGCTTTGCCTCCAGCAGAGCGCGCCAAAATAGAGGCGGAGAAGAAGGCCGAGGAAGAGAAGCGCACCGCGGAACAAGCTGCCTGGGAGGCCTATGTCGCGTCCGAGAGAGTCAGGCAATTGGCTCTTTGGCAGAAGGCTCGTGCGAGGGCCGTGAGGGTGGCGGAGGACGCCCGTGCCGACGCCCTGAGTGCAGTCGGGCCCAAGCGCCTCATCTACGCTTGGCGGTACGTGGACCGGGTGCACGCTTCCAGCGAGGAGGAGTACCTGTTGGCGCCGGATCACCACACCGGTGAGATCGCGCTCGCCCGCCGGCAAGCCGCCAATCAGCACCTCGCGAGTTGCGAGGCTGAGGAAGAGGCGTTGTGTCGGCGCGCTGGGAAACGGCCGCGCACCAGGGCACTCGTGGCGCGCCGCAAGCGCTCCTGCGAGCGCCGTGGCTTTTAGGAGGAGTATAATTTTTGTTTCGTAAGGCGATCTCATTAGTTTTGGGACGCAAATGATAAATCCCGAACGTTCAGGAATTTTTAGCGTCCTTAATTAAGTATGTAAAAGGGAAAGTTTGGAAACCTTGTGTATTCGTACGCATTTTGCAAGTACGTGCATATAGCACAAACTTTACTATATACTATCGCAGGAAAGAATTCTATGAGACCAGGTCTCACGCGAGACCCATCCTGATGGATGACACGTGGCATTCACAAATCACAAAGCATCCCCCACCCCCACTTAAAAGCCACGTGTCATCCATCAGAACGGGTCTCACCTGCTAACCGTGAGACCTGGTCTCATATACGAGTAATTTTTTTTCCACTATCGCACTACACGTCTCTCTCGATATATGCTTGCAGACTGTGCTACTCCCTCCGTCCAGGTCAATAAGTCATCTTCGGTTGTGCACCGTGACCAAGAAGGAGGGAAGACTTATACACCTAGACGGAGGGAGTACTACTATTACTTATGTACGTGCAAATGCACGTTTTAACATTATGATGCGGTTTTTGTAAAAGTAGAAAAACAGCACTAGTCAAGCTTGTGAAACAATTCAATGCAAAACAAATGCAAAAATGCTCGTTTGATTGTTTACTTTTAGCTTCCTTCTCTGTGGTTATTTCTCTGTCGTACTTTGTACGGAGTATCTCACTGGTTGGAAAGGCATGCAAATTCCCAAACCGCTTCCTACACCCTGTATCTCACTGGTTGCCGGCGTTGACGTTGTCGCCCATGTCGTCGAGGATGAGGTTGCCGAGGTCGGGGAAGAAGTCGTCGTTCGCAACTAATCATGTGGACTAGCATAGTAGTAGGATACAGAGTAGAAACATGAATTTTACCACGATTTCGAACAGGAAGGACAGAAACACATACGGTGCAACGGGAGCAGCACCGTTGGCGTTGAGGTTGTCGCCCATGTCCAAACACCACGTAGACACGGTCTTTGAGCATGGTTCGTAGTCGTTCCACGCTCGGGCATTGAAGTTTGTAACTATTTTAGATTAGAATATACTACTCCTCCGGTGCTAGTAGTAGAGCAGAGTCCTACTCTACTACTCTACTCAAGCAAGTTAGGGCATAGCATTGTAGGGAGTACCAGTACTGTGATCACTCAAGCAAGTTGTCTGGCATCGACATGACCCTACGCTGCTGGTATGTGTCTCGTAAGTCAAGCGGCGTGCTGTAGTCATCATCACCTGTCCACTTCCCGCAGCACATATTCGCTTCTCCATCTTTGTCCGCACATAATCTCGTCCAATCTTCCATCCCCGCTAAGGCGCCTCCCCCCTCGTCCGAAACCCAAGCACTAACAATGGCAGAACCGAGCAGCGTCCGCCGAAAGAGTGGCTGGAATTCGCTCCCCACAGAGGTAATCAAGCTCATTGTTTCGCGTGTGGACAATCTCAGTACCATGCCGCTCGCCGCGTGCTCGTCGGGGCTGTACCGTTTACTCAAAGCCCTCAGGCCGGAGCTTTTTAAGCCAGCTCCTTGCTTGCTGATGCCGCCTGATCTTCAGAAACGGCGTGTCACGCAGCATAACGATCGTAGGGTGGCGAGCATCAACCCCCTTGACTGCGATCCGATCCCCGTCAGCCTCAACTACATTAACGGTATGTACTGGGTCGGCATGAACACGTCTTGGATGGTGCTCGTCGACGGTCGCGGCAGCTGGATGCTCGTGGAGGTCTACACCCGGCGATTGATCCCCCTTCCTTCGATTAACACTGCACTGCTTTGGCACCGCGGCCCAGAATACTCGGAATCTTACAGTAGCCAACATGATACCAAGTTTGATTTGCTCAAGGTTGTAATCTGCCAAGTGCCCACAAGATCTGCGAATTATAAAGACTTCAGGCTAATTGCGTTCTTCAACCGCGGTCTCGCCTATCTGACAGGTCACTGCGGTAAGTGGATAAATCTGCACGTCCATCGCAGGATCATACATCCTCCATGGTTCTCTGATGCCATTGAACACAAGGGCTTCATTTACGCTGTCGACTCCTTCTATGGCTGGACGTATTGCTGGCCTACTCCAGTCATCGCTACAAACGGCTGTTACAGCAGTATGTTACTTTCCTATGATATCATGATGGCTTGCTTATATTACTGTCAACATTTGCTGAAAAAATATTCATGCTCATAACATGCTGTTCTTAAGATTGACTAAACCAAGAGCCCTTTTTTATTTGACTCCAACTTGATATGATGTTGTAGGCCGCCTGGTGTCCCTACCCTTCCTAATCCCAGAACCTTTCAAAGAAAAGCGGCATGGCAGTTGCAGGTGGTTCCTGGCTCGATCAGACGACGGCGAAAGATTGATGATCGTTCGCACGTACCGGACGTGTTGTTTCGCGGAATACAATCACAGTCACTGCAAGGTCTTTGAGCAGGATCCCAGCTTCTCTGGGCCTTCAGGAATTTTTGACTGGAGGCTGGTAAGTAGCCTTGGTACACGCTCTCTGTTTGTCGGACTGAATTATCCGATTAACCAGGAGATAACCGACGGCAAGGATCATGATGGCAGCGCGGTTTCGTTCATCAGGCAAAACTGTGTGTACACAGCGTACCATGCGTCTCTGCATGCACCATACCCTGATATGTGCCGCCACGCTCTGCAGCCCAAAGTAGGAGAGAGGGTCGCAAGTATCAGACTTCGACCTGCTGGCTGGAGTTTCCCCCGTCAGGCACCCATCTGGTTCAAGCCGTCAGCCAATCTCCACAGCTTAATAAATAGTAACGTCTAACTGAGCCAGTTAGTTAGATGCGTACACTTGGTGTAGTAGGATCTTTATTTAGTTTGATGCATACACTTGTTCTTTTTTGGTAGCCCTTTTGTAATGATGGCTGATGTTTGGTTTGGAAGAGAGAGCTGCGTCTTCACTCTTCTGGCCTGCTTACTGCTTCTGTTGCACCCCCAGCCCTGGTTGCTGCTGCTGCTGTTTTCAATGTACAATCAGTAGTATATTTCGTCTGTTGGTTGAATAAATGTGTTGTTAGAACGACAAACACAATGTTTTGGAAGTCGTTGCACGGTTCGATCCTTTAGTGCCCCGTACCGTACGTAGCGCATACTATTTATCGTACGGAACACATTTTTTTTGAAACTCGGAACACATTTTCCACTTGTTGATAACATGCAGCCCACTGATGAAGGCCCAATAGAGAAGCCCATAATTAACTGGAAGGGAGGCTCTCACATGAATCCGGCCCAGGTACATGCTCATGGTCCCCTAAACATAAATAAGTAAATAAATAAATAAAGCTAAATGCTCATGCACCAGTTCTTTGGGAAAATAGGTAGCCCAGTATTTCTTTTTGAAGAATACCCATGCTAGGCCTATTTGTTTTCTCCGAATTACTGGGCTGCAAATCTTTCAAGACGAGGAGGGATGCATTCTGGCCTGGCTTAAGAGTATGGTCAATGTCTGTTAAAAGTAATATCAAAAGGGGTTGAAAATTCCAAAAAAATTATAGCAAATGGGATATAAGTTTCTTTTTTTGTTTTTGTTCTTCATTGATTTCTTATACGTATTTCATTGGATTTAACATGACATAGTACTAATTTATTTTTAAATTTGTTTTAGTATGGCTATTAATTTTTGGATTAAGAATATTTCGTTCCCTAGCAAAAAATTGCGAATTTTCAAAATTTCCCACATATTTAGTTAATTTTTTGACCCTGGTACTGACCAGAAAATGGCCATCAATTCTAAAAATGGAAAATGGGCTGCAATAAATTCCATATGAATTAGAAAATGAGTAAAAATTATAAAAATAATAGCAAATGGGCTGTACATGCCACAGATTTCGAGGCTGACTTGTTTACGCAAGGCTTTGTCAGTGAACACACGATTCTAGCAGCAGTTAGTGTTGGATGTCCATCCAACGGCCAACGTGCTTCTTCAATCTCTGATCTTCCTGCTCCAGCCACCTAAACTAGCACCGGCGGGACTACCTGCTCCCTCCTCTTGTGGCCCATTGTGATGCCGCGCAGGCTTCCCCGACCCACCCTACTCCCTCCGCTGGCCTGGCCGCACGCAATCAACTGCCTCCTTATTACGCGAAAAAATGATTCCTCCCACTGACATCTGGGGTGCACCGGTTGGGAGGCTGACCTGTGGGTCTACTAAGTTGACGCGTACGCAGGGCTTGTCAACTTAGTCAACAAACGATTCTTGCAGCAGTAACCGTTGGATTTGAATCGAACGGTCCTACTGCTTTTTCAATCGCTGCTCTTCTTGCACCAGCCACCCAAACCAGCGCGGGGGAGACCGCCTGCTCCTGCCTCCAGTGGCCGGCTATGCTGCCGATGAGGCCTCATCGCCCCCTACTACTCCCACCGCTAGTCGGGCCCTGCGGCGACGGCAGCCTCACACTGCAGCCGAACCAGTGAACCCTCGTACTCCTCCCCGCGTGGGCATCCACTGCCGCGTCTTCCCCGGCTCCGCGTCGTCCCCTTCCTAGGCCTCGCCGTCGTCCACCACCTTGGTGCTCTCGGCGCGGCGTGGTCAACATGGTCAACGACATTCCATCGGAAGAGTACTGTACGTGGAGAGGCTGACAGCTGAGTCCACGACCATAGCCCAGTTTTTTTGTGATTTGCCAAGTAAGTCGCTTTGTCAGGCCTGTTGGGCTGCAAATCTTTCAAGACGAGGAGAGCTTTCATTCGGCTGGCCGAGAAAATGGCCCATCAGTAATGAGAAATGGGCTGTACATTTTTAAAACACATCAAACCGGCAATTAGTTTCAAATATCTTTTTTTTCATTTCGAGATTTGAAATTACATTAGTTTTTATGCGTGGAGAATTTGTTGGATTTTATATTGATATACATTTATTTTTAAAATCAGTTTGAATGTGAGTCGAAATTTCGGGATTAAAAAAAGTTCGGACCGCATCGAAATATGCAAAATTTCGTATAGTTTTTTAACCGTGGCCACAATATGGGCTGTAATGCTAACAAAAAGAATATGGGATCCAAAAAAACCTTAATAATTAGCAAATGGGCTGTAAATTATTAGAAATAATGGCAGATGGGCTGTATGCTGTTTTCCACAATTTGAGGCTTTCCTAAAAAAAGGTTGACGCACAAGCAGTGACTGTTGGATGGCCATCCAACGGCCGTCGTGCTTCTTCAATCTCTGCTCTTCCTGCTCCAGCCGCTCAAACAGGCGCCGGTGGGACTGCCTGCTCCCTCCTCCCCATGGCCGGCTCTGCTGCCGCGTAGGCCTCACCGCCCCACCGTACTCCCATCGCTGGCCTAGCCATCTCTCTACTCACCCACACCTGCTGTTGTTCTCCGGCGACGGCAGACGAACCAGTAAACCCTCGTACAGTCGTACTCCCCTCCGCGTGGGAAACAATTGCCGAGTCTTCCCTACCTCCATGCCGTTCCCTTCCTAGGCCTCGCCGTCGTCCACCGCCCTGGTGCTCTCGGCGCGGCCTGGTCAACATGGTCAATGACCGCATGCATCTGAAGTGGACTTTACGTGAGAGGCCGATAGCTGGGTCCACGGCCGCACGCAAGGAAATGCCTCCTTATTACGCGCAAAATAATGATTCCTCCACCTGACATCAGGGACCCACCGAAAGGGCCTCTGTATTTCGCGAAAAAAATGTTACCGCCGCTGATAGCTCAGACCCACCAGCTATATCTTTGCACGCAAGGAAGTGCCTCCTTATTACGCACAAAAAATGAATACTCCCCCTGTTAGCTGGGACCCAGTATAGTGGCAGGCTGACTTGTGGGCCTACTAAGTTGACGGGGACGGAGGGCTTTGTCAACTTAGTCAATATGCACGATTCTAGCTCCAGTGGCCGTACGATGTCCATCCAACGGCCGTAGTGCTTCTTCAACCTCTGGTCTTCTTGCTCCAGCCGCCCAAACCAGCGCCGGTCGTGCCTCGTGCTCCTGCCTCCCGTGGCCGGCTGCGATGCGGCGGAGGCCTCACTGCCCCTACTACTCCCACCGCTGGACAGGCCATCCCTCTACTAACCCACATCCCCTATTATTCTGCAGCGACGGCAGCCCCACACCGCAGCGAACCAGTGAACCCTCGTACTCCTCTACGCGTGGGCATCCACTGCCGTGTCTTCCCTGGCTCTGCGTCGCCCCCTTCCTAGGCCTCGCCGTCGTCCACCGCCCTGGTGCTCTCGGCGCGGCGTGGTCAACGTGGTCAAGGAACGGCTTCCATCGGACGTGGACTGTACGTGGAGAGGCTGACAGCTGGGTCCACGGCCACAGCAAGGAAGTGCCTCCTTATTACGTGCAAAATAATTATTCCTCCACCTGACAGTGGGACCCATCGGACGGGCCACCGTATTTCGCCCCCCTGACTGCTGGGACCCACCAGCTACATCTTCGCACGCAAGGAAGTGCCTGACAGTCGGGACCCACCTGGTCGAAGCGTACGTAGCGTTTTCATTCTGGTCGTGAACGTGTACGTACATATATACTGGTCGATGTAGAGGCGCACACGTGTCGTAGTAGAGGCGGCCAGGGTGCAAGAAAGAAAATACGGCCACGTATGTGTACATACGGGCGGGGTCTCGAACGCCTACTCGCGCATACGTACGGCCAGGGCTCGTGTACATGGCTGGGTCGGAACGGAGAAACAACGTCGTCGTCATGTTCATGGGGAGGCAACGAAATGCGTCGTGTTCATGGGGAGGCAACGGAATGCTCGTGTTCATGGGGAGGCAACGGAACGCGTGGGAGCCAACCGGCTGGGTTGGAACAGAGTGCGTGGTCGTGTTCATTGGGAGGGCTTGGACGGAACATGCAATGGAAACGAGGCCTGGCATACCGCAAAATGGAGGAAACGGCCTTGTGTTCGACCAGCCACGTTCGAAACGGAATCCTATTCATCGGGAGGGGTCTGGCGTACCGCAAAACGGAGGAAATGGACCTCCTACGGTCGAAACGGGGGTCCTGTTGATCGGGAGGGGTGTGGCGTATCGCAAAACGGACGAAACGGACTTGTGTTGGAGCGCTACGGTCGAAACGGGGGTCCTGTTCATCGAGGGGGTGTGGCGTACCGCAAAACGGGACTCCACGGGATACTGTTCATCTCCACCGTCGACCCCCTCCAGCCTCCACGAGCTACTGTTCATCCACCATCGACCTCCTCCAGCCTCCACCTACGACTGTTCATCCATGGGCTCCTGTTCATCCAGCCTCCACCGCGCGCTACTCCACCGGCTACTGTTCAACGAGCCCTCTCCACGGGCTCCTGTTCAACCAGCCCCTCCACGGGCTACTGTTCATCCCGCCCTCCACCGTCTACTGTTCATCCTGCCCTCCACGGGGTCGTCCTGTTCATCCAGCCCTCCATGGGGTCCTGTTCATCCAGCCCCAATCGACTCGATCGATCGGGGTCCTGTTCATCTAGAGGCAACACCACGGGATCCTGTTCATCCACCCCCACCGGGAACTGTTCATCCACCCCCCCCCCTGCAACGCTCACTGTTCATCCAGAGGCAGCATCGATCGGCTTTAGTTAGAAGCAATAGCGAAGGAATCGCTCGATCGAGTTCAGTTAACAGCCATCGATCGATCGCTCGGGTTCAGTAACGCGTAGCCTGCAGTGCAATCGCTCGGGTTCAGTTAGAGCCCAACGCCTCGCTTGGGTTCAGTTAGAGCCAACGCCTCACACACACGCGCGTACATGTATGAGAGAAATGCGCATCGCTCGGCCCCCAACCTCCCACCGTAACCAGGAACTCCCCGAAATTTTCCTCGCCCTCGCTTCTACCACGGGTTTTTCTGTCATGGACGGCCCAAAGAATGTCATGCAGCTGCGTCTCCGGCCCACCCAGGACGAAAAGCCCATTTTTTGTCATGATTTTTTGTCATAGAAGTAGGAGCCCACCACATCTATGATGATACTGGGGTTTGTCACAATTATCGTCATAGAAGTGTCATATGTATGACAGAAAAAAAATTTGTTCGGCCCAAAATGTCATGGATGTGTCTTTTTTTGTAGTGATGGCGACGGGACAGTGGAGGATGACCCCTCCAAGAAGCAACCCAAGCGCCAACGTCAGCGACGCCGCTCTAAGTCTCGCCAAGGCAAAAGCGGTGATACCGGCATAGGAGATAATAGCACTCCGGACAGTGCCAAAGATGATGACAATCCCCTCCAGCAAGATTTAGAGAAGGAGGATGGAGAAGCCAGCCCTCCCGAGAGAGCGGCAGATGGAGAGGCGGAGGATGATAATTACATGCCTCCCTCCGAAGACAAGGCAAGCCTCAACGATGACGAATTTGTCGTGCCTGAGGATCCCATCGAGCAAGAGCGCTTCAAGCGCCAGCTTATAGCCACGGCAAATAGCCTTAAGAAAAAGCAACAGCGGCTTCGAGCTGATCAAGATTTGCTAGCTGACAGATGGACTGAAGTCCTTGCGGCCGAGGAATATGAACTCGAACGCCCCTCCAAGAGTTACCCAAAGCGCAAGTTGCTACCCCGACTAGAGGAGGAAGCATTAAAACCTACATCTCCAGCGTATGACGCGGCTGATCGGCCGCCTCGTGGCCGCGACAGAGAGGCATTTCAGCCAAAAGCTCAGCCCGCACCCCGACGCCACTCAAATAAAAATGTCAAGGCACGGGGAAACACGCTAGACCTGCGAGACGTATTGGAGGACAAAGCAAAACACGCAAGATCGGTCTACGGATCACGAGGGCGCGCCACTACGCGAGACGATAACCATCACGCCAGATACAATAAAAGTAAATCCGGCCGGGCCGAACACAGCGGACAAGACTCATTTGAGCTGTGTTGCGATATAGCCCAGTACAGAGGCGCTGCACACCCCCTATGCTTCACAGACGAAGTAATGGATCACCAAATCCCAGAGGGTTTCAAACTTGTAAATATCGAATCATACGACGGAACAATAGATCCTGCGGTATGGATCGAGGACTTCCTCCTGCACATCCACATGGCACGCGGTGATGATCTACACGCCATCAAATACCTCCCACTCAAACTCAAAGGAACAACTCGGCATTGGCTCAACAACTTGTCGGTGTACAAAAGGAGGAGTACACTTTTTGTACCCCTATAACTGTGCACGGGCACCACCACGCCAAGCAAGGCAAGGGAGGCGAGCCAGGGTAAGACCGAAGCTCAAGAGAACTAGAACGACGCCAAGGCCAAGACCACGAAGAGCAAAGGGAACGAAGCGGACTCCCCCGGCAAGATCCTTGCCGGGGGATAGTTCTAGCAGCCTCGGAAAGACCCTTGCCGCGATAACTCGTCCCGCGCCAACGGAGCAAGTCACCCTTGAGTCCACTGCCCCCAAAGGGCAAGGATTCAGGAGACATCCCCATGGCGGCATGCAGATCTTCGTGAAGACATTCAAGATCAGATACGCACTAAGGAGACGACAACCCTTGGCGGGATCCCAGCCGAGGAAGACCACAAGGCCCCCGGCAAGCGCCTTGCCAGGGATGACAGCAGGTGCCTTGGCAAGACCCTTGCCGGGGCCCTAGCAAGGCCCTTGCCGAGAACACTCACAGGGCCACCATCAGGACCACACCGACTAAACCTCCACCACCGCATGCATGCAGCTACCGACCCAACCAGCTGGGCGGGCACCTGCGTGGCGGCATGCAGATCTTCGTGAAGACCCACCACTGTGCCACCTCAGCTGCCTGCCTACCTACGTGGCATCGCACGCATCGCTGGCCAGGGCGCGTGTCGACACAAGAAGGAGCGGCGATGGACGAGACAGGTTTCTCCCCCGTCCCCGATAAAGCAAGGACACCTAAGCAAGACGCATTAAATGCACCTTGTCATGTAATGCGAGGGATAACCTCGCATCACTGTACCCTTCCCACCTCCTGTGTGCCACTATGGCATCCCCTTTTTTCTATAAAAGGAGGCCCGAGGCGACCAGGAGGAGGATTCGTCTTTTTGGAGCTCCTCACGCCCCATAGCTAGCTCAAGAACACCGATATACAATCCACCAAAGTAGGAGTAGGGTTTTACGCATCCTTGCGGCCCGAACCTGGATAAACAAACTGTGGGCTACCTGTTAGATCCGCTCTTCCCATGACCCCGCGCCCCGCAACTGTAGTAGGGATTCTTGTGATCCCATAGGTGTCGTTCCGCACCGACATCTTTGGCGCGCCAGGTAGGGGACGCAGTTGTGAGAATCGGCTCTAGTAATCAGCCCAGCACTCCTTCGTATTCGTGGCTCTTGGAGAGGGAAGGAGGCCGGAAGATCAGCGCTCGAGTGACTACAAACAGAAGCTAAGTTGCACTGACCCCTTATTTGTTCCATCCTTCTTGTATGAGGTTATTCCCCCCGGAGTTGTCATGCCTTTGTATGAGAAACCTGCACGCCAGGGGGCTCTCCCACGATCGGCGACGCCCTTGCCCTATTTCGAGTCTGCTCAACAGCTCAAGCGGCTGCGTCGAGAGTGGCAGAGTAGCCTTCCGTGATCAACAACGCTCTCGATTCTGACTCGAGTCAAGCTCGACAGTTCGAGCGCCCGCGTTCAGAACGGAAAGGTGGCTCGTCCGGCAGCACACGTACCCAGCAGGCCCATGGGGATCCATCCCCAAAACACTGCTAGGGGCTTCCGCGCCGGCGAGCCTACCCAATCGGCGTAGGGCGCACATACAAAGAGGAATTGAACGGTGAAATAACATGCATGAAATTAAAAAGTACTGCAAAGTTATATGACATCACATCATTGCTGCGGTTCTAACTAAAGATGAAATTTGTCTTGGTCGTGAACCTGCAGCGGCGGTGAAGAACGGGATGCCTAATCCCGGCACTGGCCTTCCACCCTCTTGATTTCGTCGATGCTGCTGATGACGGGCTTGATGCGCTCCTTGAGCACCGTGAGGTCAATACCATCCGGCAAGCTATCCATAGCGGCACCGAAGTCGAGGTCAGGATTCCAGTACGCCATCTTGGTGAGGACCTTGGTCATGACCCCCCGGCAAAGTCGCCGGGCTTCCCCGGCCAACGTGGCCGCTCGGTTGGAGTGAAGATAAGCCAAGGCTCCAAGGACGCCCTCGAAGAACAGGGTCAGCTTGGTGTTGACGGTCCCGCTGTGCTCAGGGGCGTACCTCACATTTGGCATCCCCATGGTGGCCAACTGCAAGGTGACCCTGCCGGCGACCTCCTCCAGACGGCTGATCCCTCTATTCTCGCCCACCACATAATCCTGGTGGGAGGCGGCCTCGTTCTCCCGCAGCTACTTCTCCTCCTCCAGACTCCTGGTCAAGGTCTCCTCCCGAGCCCTGCTCTCCGACAACATCTTCTCGAGATCCTCCAGCTTCAGCTTGAGATCTCTGACGGAGTTTTGCGCTTCGGAGAGCTCCCCAGCCCTGCTGATGACCGCTCCTTGCGCCTCCACCAAGGCGCTGTTGAGCGTGCTCTTTTCGTTGGACAGCTTGAGGGCCTGCTCCTTCAGCTCGTCCTGCGCCACCTCCAACTCCCTTACTTTGCTGGCATGGGCCAAAGCCTGGGCATCGAGTGCCTCCTTGTGCCTCTGCTCCAGCTCGCGAGTCCGCCGCACGACAAGGGCCTCGAGCTCCTCATCCTTGCTGCGGAGCGCTGCGGCAAGCTTCGCCTCACGCACGGTGAGTTCCTCTTCCTGGGAATCCAGTGCGGCTTGATGCTAGTTCCGGACGGCCTCGGCCGCGGCAGCCAAGTTCGCCGCCTCTTCCTGGGCCTTCTCGATGTCAGCCATCTTCATGGTGAGCTCGACATTGCGCTTGGCCAATTCCTCCTGAAGGGCCCTCTACTCCTCGCGAGCCTGTTGGAACCAGGTCTGCGTCTCAGCAACGCGCGCCTTGAAATCCACCTCCGCCTGGTCCATCGTTGCCGTCCTGGACTTAACCTTGTCCAGACGGACACGGTAGAGCGCCTGGAGTTTTTGAAAGTTGGCCCCCATAGCACGGAAAAGCTGCTCTTCTGGAGAACCATCACCGCCAAAGCCCGACTCATCGACAACCTCAAGCCCGGTGGAGGCAAGCACCTCGCCCTCAAAGACTTCCCCATCGGCGGGCGCCCGGGAACTTGACGCCCCTAGGAGATGGACAAAAAGATCATTGCCCACCTTCAGGTACTTGTCGGGGCCCGAGGTTGAGGAGGAGGGAGGCTGATCATCAGCCACCTCTTCCTCGGTAGTGGCCTTGCCGGCTTCCCCGGTAGGCCCACCGTTGGCGCCCTGGGCAGAAGCCTCGCCGGTCACCTTGGTGGCCCCCGCAGCGGTGTCCTCGGCAGCATCCTTGGCGGCCTCATCAGCGGCGACCTCGTCAGCATCCCTGGCGGCCTCCTCAGCAATGTTCCCAACAACAGTATCCACGTCCTCCATACCTATTGAAGGAGGGCCTGGGTAGTAATGGGAGCATTAAAGACAAGAAAAAGAATAAGGGAAAAATAGAGACGGAGGACAGGCGACTCACCAGTGCCAGGCTGTGAAGCAGAAGTCCCCTCCCCGCCAGCATCCGTCGCTGTGGCAGAGTCACCAGCGCCCAAGTTCCCCTCTTCCTCCATGGGTGTGGGCTCCGTGCTTGGTGCCCTTGCCGGGGACGCCCCTCGCGGCGGCGTAGTCGATGGGGGTGGTGTGTTGGGGGTAGCCCTCTGCGGCTCCTCCTGCTTCCACTCCCCTCCTGCAAACCCGACAAGGTCAACACCATAGCATCTAACGCCTACCACATGTCGAGTAAGAGGAGGGTGACGAACTTATGCTGGGGGCTGTGCCGGGGGCTGCTGTCCGGGCTGCTCAACACCACCAGTGGCGTCTTTGAAGCCCCAGCTGGGAGGGCTGACTGCTCGCCGAGGCCTTCGCCCTCTTCACCCTCTGGGCTAACATCTCTGCATCGCTGCAAAAGCAAAAACAGATCAAGATAAGTGACTTGATCCGGGGGAATGGAAATGGCAGTAAGGGACGGAGTACTTACTCGTCATCTATCTCCTCTTCCTCCGCCACTTTCCTTTTCCTCTTCGGGCTGAGAGGCCCGAGATCAAAAGTGACCTCCGCGTCAACATCCGAGTCGACATCTGCCGGCAGAGGCGAAGACGGCAGGGTTTGTGCACGCCCAGACGAGGAAGGGGCTGTTGTCTTCTTCTTCTCAGTGGCCTTCGTCAGCCTCTTGGCTGCCGTGGCCCTCGTGTGGCGCCCAGACCCCTCCAGGGTCAATTGAGGCCGCGTAGCCCTGCCGGACTGAACATGCTCGCCGGAGTCAGCCCGCCGCAGGACTCGGCCTCTTCCCCTGGTTGGCATCGAGCCCGCCGCCACGTCCTCCTCCTCCGACGACTCGTTGGCCGCGTCTTCGACGAGCGGAGCTCCAGTGTCGGCGCTGCTGACCTCCCCGGAGGCCGCCGCCCGCCGGGTGAGCTCCTCTTCCTCCGCAGCCGTTGCGGCCTTGTCCTCCTCACCCCCGGCGCTGCCGGCCTCCATGGCAAGCCGTGCCTCCCTCGCCCTAGTGGCGATGTAGTCCAGCTCTGCCTGGGTGGTGTCCATGATAAGCCACCGCTCGGCGTCAGCATTGACATACACCTCGATCAAGGTGTCAAAGAATTGCTGCACATCAGCATCCTTCGGCTCCTTCCAGCTCGGGACAGGGCCGTGCGTGTTACAGTCTAGCATCATGGCGATGATCTTGGACCGACATGAATTGTTGCACAACGGGACCACCCTCGCTGGCAACTTGAAAAACGGCCCCTTGATGGCCTTGCCAACCTTTGCGGCAGCCCTCGCGGCCTTGCCGGTCCGTTCGACCTCGCCGTCGCGACCCACATCAAGCTGGAAAAGCCGCTGGCAGAAGTGGGCATGCGCCAGCACTGTGAAGTTGTGATCGAGGCCGGGGCAGAGTCGCATAATGTCAGCCGGGTTCGTAAAGAGCCAAGCTGGCCTCCCCTTGTTGTGCAACGGGGCGATCCGGCGGCGAATGAATTCCGCCCCGATCATCTCAAGGGTGAGTCCGGCCTGGGTGAGCCAAAGAATCCTGGTGGTGGCGACAGTGAGCCTCCCGTCGGTGGCATCGACATCGCTCCAATCGCTACCACGGACCGGCGGCACTCGGCGGACCTTGCAGAATTCTGGCGGGTTTTCATCCTCAATCCAGCACCACCGGCCACGCCATTCCTCCCACCTCTCCTTCACGGCACCGTCCGGGTACGCCCCCTTGGATCTTGGGATACAGGTGACACAACCAGAGACGGCACCTCCCGGCTGGATCCGAGGGAAGAAGTAATGGCGGAAGAGCGCCGTGTTGGGCTGCACCCCGGCAAAGCCTTCGCAAAGATGTGCGAAGAAAGCCATGCACACCACCGCATTCGGAGTAAAATCCAAGAGGCGAAAGACGAAGGTGTGCATAATGTCACATAAGAAATCGGAGAAAGGGGGGCATAACCCGCAAGAAAGATAATCGACGAAAAAGGGATACCGATTTGGAGCAGGATCGACGCAAGCAGCAGGAATGACGCGCATCACCGGGTGTCCCGAATTCTCTCCCCCCGTCTTCGCTCCCCATAGGGGCTTGAAGGAGGCCCGGAGCTCTTGAACATCAACCATCGAGGGGAAGAAAAAGGCAGACTTCGTTCGGTCCCCCGACAGTGCGCTCTCCGGCGGTTCCACAGTCCCAGCGCCCTTAGCCACCCCGTTGCCCTTGACGGATTTGGGTGCCATGGCGACCAAGAAGTTTAGAAGGCTGAGGAAGGGGGATGGCAAAGCAACGACGGCGGGCGATGACGGAAGCTTAGGAAGGAAGGAAGAGGGGAAACGGCGGCTCTAAGATTGGAAAAGGCACGAGGAAAGAGGAGAAAGTGAGAAGCGCGCCCGCGGTTATTCCTTTCTTATGGGGGAAAACACGGGCCGCCTCCTTTCACATTAACTGTGGTGTGACGCATGCCCGCGGGAACCAACCCCACGCATGCCGCCCACGTCACACGCAACTCCCCACGCGGCGCCACACGCGGTAATCATGGGAAGCGCAGCGCGCGAAGAATCTTACCGCGGTAAAAACTGCCCCGCCTGCCCGCCACCATTTTTGGGCCTAGCCCAACAACGCGTTGCGCTTATGTGTGGCCCAGGCCCGGGGGCTCCTGTCGGTGTACAAAAAGAGGAGTACACTTTTTGTACCCCTATAATTGTGCACGGGCAGTCTGAGCCACGGGCACCACCACACCAAGCAAGGCAAGGGAGGTGAGCCAGGGTAAGACCGAAGCTCAAGAGAACTAGAACGACGCCAAGGCCAAGACCACGAAGAGCAAAGGGAATGAAGCGGACTCCCCCGGCAAGATCCTTGCCGGGGGACAATTCTAGCAGCCCCGGCAAGACCCTTGCCGCGACAACTCGTCCCGCGCCAACGGAGCAAGTCACCCTTGAGCCCACTGCCCCCAAAGGGCAAGGATTCGGGAGACATCCCCGTGGCGGCATGCAGATCTTCGTGAAGACATTCAAGATCAGATACGCACTAAGGAGACGACAACCCTTAGCGGGATCCCAGCCGAGGAAGACCACAAGGCCCCTAGCAAGCGCCTTGCCGGGGATGACAGCAGGCGCCTCAGCAGGAGCGGCGACGGACGAGACAGGTTTCTCCCCCGTCCCCGATAAAGCAAGTACACCTAAGCAAGATGCATTAAATGCGCCTTGTCATGTAATGCGAGGGATAACCTCGCATCACTGTACCCTTCCCACCTCATGTGTGCCATTGTGGCATCCCCTTTTTTCTATAAAAGGAGGCCCGAGGTGACCAGGAGGAGGATTCGGCTTTTTGGAGCTCCTCACGCCCCATAGCTAGCTCAAGAACACCGATATACAATCCACCAAAGTAGGAGTAGGGTTTTACGCATCCTTGCGGCCCGAACCTGGATAAACAAACTGTGGGCTACCTATTAGATCCGCTCTTCGCACGACCCCACGCACCGCAATCGTAGTAGGGATTCTTGTGATCCCATAGGTGTCGTTCCACACCGACACAGCCTGCCAGCAGAATCCATTGGCTGTTGGGAAGATCTGGAAGCCGCATTCCTCGACAACTTCCAGGGCACTTATGTACGACCACCAGATGCCGATGACTTGAGCCACATAATTCAGCTGCCAGAGGAATCGGCCAGGCAATTCTGGACACGGTTCCTGACAAAGAAAAATCAAATCGTCGACTGTCCGGATGCAAAGGCCCTAGCAGCTTTTAAGCACAACATCCGCGACGAGTGCTCGCCCGACACCTTGGCCAGGAAAAGCCGAAATCTATGGCAGCCCTCACGACACTCATGACCCGCTTTTGCGCGGGAGAGGACAGCTGGCTGGCTCGCAGCAATAACATGTCAAAGAACCATGGTACTTCAGATACCAAGGATAGCAATGGCAGGTCACGTCGCAACAAACACATGCGCCGCATCAACAGCGACAATACCGAGGATACGACAGTCAGGGCCGGATTCAGAGGCTCTAAACCCGGTTAGCGGAAAAAGCCATTCAAAAGAAGCACTCCGGGCCCGTCTAGTTTGGACCGTATACTCGATCGCTCGTGTCAAATACACGGCACCCCCGACAAGCCAGCCAACCACACCAACAGGGAATGTTGGGTGTTCAAGCAGGCCGGCAAGTTAAAAGCCGAAAACAAAGATAAGGGGTTACATAGCGATGACGAGGAGGAGCCCCAGCCGCCGAACACCAGAGGACAGAAGAGGTTCCCCCCACAAGTGCGGACGGTGAACATGATATACGCAACCCACATCCCCAAGAGGGAGCGGAAGCATGCGCTAAAGGGACATATATGCGTTGGAGCCAGTCGCCCCAAAGTTCAACCCATGCTCCTCCTGTCCGATCACCTTCGATCGCAGGGACCACCCCACTAGTATCCGTCATGGCGGATTCGCCGCACTGGTCCTAGACCCAAACATCGACAGATTTCACCTCACTCGAGTCCTTATGGACGGCGGCAGCAGCCTGAACCTGCTTTATCAGGACATAGTGTGCAAAATGGGTATATAACCCTCAAGGATCAAACCCACAAAAACGACCTTCAAAGGCGTCATACCAGGTGTAGAGGCCCATTGCACAGGCTCAGTCACACTGGAAGTGGTCTTTGGATCCCCGGATAACTTCCGAAGTGAGGAGTTAATCTTCGATTTAGTCCTGTTCCGCAGGGGCTATCATGCACTGCTCGGGCCAACCGCATTTGCGAGATTCAATGTGATACCGCATTATGCATACCTCAAGCTCAAGATGCCAGGACCTCGGGGGGTCATCACAGTCAATGGAAACACATAGCGCTCTCTCTGCACAGAGGAGCACACTGCGGCCCTCGCAGCAGAAGCACAAAGCAGCCTCTTCAGGCAATCCACCAGTTCGGTGATTAAACACCCGGACACCGTCAAGCGCACCCGGAGTAATCTGCAACAAGACCGCATGGCACGTTCCGAGCTCGTATAGCAATGCGGCCCCCACCCCAGTCCCAGCCAAACGGTGAAATCCATGCCATGCATACATAATTACGCATTGAAAATACCATGGGCATAGGTGGGGGGCACGACTACGGCACGCCCCAAAACGCGGCTCAACCGCACTAGGGGCTTCCCGCTTTGTTAATTTTTTTCTCTTTTAGGACTTTACTCTCTGGAAACCCCGTCCGGCAGTACGATTGCCGGACACACGATACAACAACCAAGGAGGCAGAAAGCTACGTCGCACCATGGAACTCCCAGGTGGTCTCTGATAACGAGTGAAATACCTGCTTTAAATACCATTCCTCAGCTTACCCTTGAAGGGGACATGTCAAATAGTCCTACTTTTTGCTTATCGCACTACTTGTATCATTCTGCTTCGACGCACCTTTTTGAATAAACAATGCATAGCACTAGACTATTACCGCATTCTCTATTCTTTTATATATATATATGTTCATTCATGACATTCAGCACCCGTACACTATGGTACGGCCAATACGCCAGGGGCTTAAGCATACACCATAATACGGCGTGAGAAGTCCGAACACTTTCGACAGTGCGGCACCCCGAGCTTATAGCATTATATGCATCAGCTCCGAATCATGTCTTGGGTCAATAGTTGGGTTTGCCCGGCTCCCATGTTTTGGTACCTTACGTTCCGCTATATCGGCTAAGGTAGCACTGGGAGAACTACTGCGATTGTGCCCCGGTTCATCTAGGCAAGCACCTCAGTAGAGAAAGCTAAAACTGACTGTCATGATAAGGCGAGAGCTGGTCGCTGTTCGAGAGGTCTCGAGTCCCTAAAGACTTATGCCGCTTAGGGCGAGGAGTCGGCTTTGTCCGGCTTAGGCATGTATAGCGCCCCGAATTCGGCCTTCCAAATACTAGGGGCTTCACCAAAATTTAAAATTGTAGACTTCTATGGCTAAGTGAGAGTGATAAAGCATTATAGTACGATTGCCTTGTTCATTGTGCTGAGCACCTCCCTCGAAAGGAACCAACAATGGGAAAAAGAGTGCTCAGATTTATCCCGAACACCCTAGCACTCATGGCATGGGGGCAGAAGCCGACAACGGGCCATCTCTCAGATTTGATAAACAACCGCATAGAAGGTAATATTTTAAATTCAAACAAGCATTGCATAGCGCACATGAACAAGTTTTCATAATACAGGATCACACGAGCAAGTTCATTCAAAAATTACATCCTTCGCACACTCGTCCGCCACAAGACGTGCACCCTTCAGGACACCCTCATAATACATTTCAGGGTGGCGATGCTCCTTGCCCTGCGGCGGCCCCTCCTTCACAAGCTTCTCGGCGTCCATCTTGGCCCAGTGCACCTTCGCACGGGCAAAAGCCCGGCGTGCACCTTCGATGCAGATAGACCACTTTATGACTTCCAGCCGTGGGCAGGCATCCACAAGCCGCCTCACCAGGCCGAAGTAGCTGTTGGGAAGGGAGTCGCCAGGCCACATCCAGACTATAAGGCCCCTCATGGCCTGTTTGGCCGCCTTGTGCAGCTCGACCAGTTGCTTCAGTTGGTCGCTCATAGGCATCGGGTGTTCGGTCCCAGTATACTGAGACCAGAACAACTTCTCCGTCGAGCTTCCCTCCTCAACCTGGTAGTACTTTGCGGCATCCGACACGCTGCGGGGTAAATCTGCGAATGCTTGTGGAGAGCTCCGGACTCGGGTAAGTAACAAGTAATTTACTTTCACATGCTTGCTTTGCATAATGAATGCCTTACCCGCCGCTATCTTCCTCATCGCCTCAATTTCCTGGAGGCCTTTTGGGCTTCAGCCTTGGCATGCTTTGTGCTCACGAGGGCCGCGGCAAGCTCGGACTCTCGCGTCTTCGAGTCAAGCTCCAAAGTCTCGTGCTTCTTCATGAGAGCCTGGAGCTCTTGCTGCACCTCGCCCACCCGTGCCTCTTGTTTCTTCCGCTTGATGCGCTCCTCGGCCGCTTTGTTTTCGGCCTCGGACATCGCTCGCTTCAGGGTCGCCACTTTGGTCATGGTCCCTGGAACATCCATGATGATCATATCATTTTGCAACCACATCTTATATATATATATAGACAAGGTATTACTTACCTTTGTTCTCCTTGAGCTGCCTCTTGGCAAGGCCGAGTTCTTTCTCGGACCGCTCGAGGTTCTGCTTCAGTGCGGCGACCTCCGCAGTCAGTGCGTGATACGTCTCCAACGTATCTATAATTTTTGATTGCTCCATGCTATATTATCTACTGTTTTGAATGTTTATGGGCTTTATTATACACTTATATATCATTTTTGGGACTAGCCTATTAACCCAGAGACAAGTGTCAGTTTCTGTTTTTACCCTGTTTTAGGGTTTCGAAGAAAAGGAAAATCAAATGGAGTCCAATTGACCTGAAACTTCCCGGAACTCATTTTTGGAAGGAAAGAAGCTCAGAAGACTTGGAGTGCACGTAGGGGGATCTGCAAGGAGGTCACGAGGCAGGGGGGCGCGCCCACCCCCCTGGGCACGCCCTCCACCCTCGTGAGCCCCTCGTGCCCCCCCTGACGTACTTCTTCCGCCTATATATCTCCATATACCCTAAAAACATCCGTGAGCAGAATAGATCAGGAGTTCTGCCGCCAGAAGCCTCCATAGCCACCGAAAACCAATCTAGACCCGTTCCGACACTCTGCCGTAGGGGGCAATCCTTCTCCGGTGTCCATCTTCATCATCTCGGTGCTCTCCATGACGAGGATAGAGTAGTTCTCCCTCGGGGTTGAGGGTATGTACCATTAGCTATGTGTTTGATCTCTCTCTCTCTCGTGTTCTTGAGATGATACGATCTTGATGTATCATGAGCTTTGCTATTATATTTGGATCCTATGATGTTCCTTCCCCCCTCTACTCTCTTGTAATGAATTGAGTTTCCCCTTTGAAGTAATCTTATTGGATTGAGTCTTTAAAGATTTGAGAACACTTGATGTATGTCTTGGGGATACCTATGGTGACAATGGGGTATTCTATGATCCACTTAATGTATGTTTTGGTGATCAACTTGCGGGTTCCGTGACCTTGGGAACCTATGCATAGGGGTTGGCACACGTTTTCGTCGTGATTCTCCAGTAGAAACTTTGGGGCACTCTTTGATGTCCTTTGTGTTGGTTGAATAGATGAATCTGAGATTGTGTGACGCATATCGTATAATCATACCCACGGATACTTGAGGTGACATTGGAGTATCTAGGTGACATTAGGGTTTTGGTTGATTTGTGTCTTAAGGTGTTATTCTAGTACGAACTCTAGGGCTGTTTGTGACACTTATAGGAATAGCCCAATGGATTGATTGGAAAGAATAACTTTGAGGTGGTTTCGTACCCTACCATAATCTCTTCGTTTGTTCTCCGCTATTAGTGACTTTGGAGTGACTCTTTGTTGCATGTTGAGGGATAGTTATGTGATCCAATTATGTTAGTATTGTTGAGGGAACTTATACTAGTGAAAGTATGAACCCTAGGCCCTATTTCCTATCATTGCAATACTGTTTACGCTCACTTTTATCATTAGTTACCTTGCTGATTTTATAATTTCAGATTACAAATACCTTTATCTACCATCCATATACCACTTGTATCACCATCTCTTCGCCGAACTAGTGCACCTATACAATTTACCATTGTATTGGGTGTGTTGGGGACACAAGAGATTCTTTGTTATTTGGTTGCAGGGTTGCTTGAGAGAGACCATCTTCATCCTATGCCTCCTACGGATTGATAAACCTTAGGTCATCCACTTGAGGGAAATTTGCTACTGTCCTAGAAACCTCTGCACTTGGAGGCCCAACAACGTCTACAAGAAGAAGGTTGTGTAGTAGACATCAAGCTCTTTTTTGGCGCCATTGCTGGGGAGGTGAGTGCTTGAAGGTATATCTTTAGATCTTCCAATCGAGTCTTTTAGTTTCTTGTTTTATCACTAGTTTATTTTATAAAAGAAAACTATAAAAAATATGGAGTTGAGTTTGTCTCATACGCTTCACCTTTTTAATATCTTTCGTGAGTATGATGGAAAGGATAATTGTGCTCAAGTGCTAGAAGAAGAAATCTATAAAATGTTTGGCACTAAATATTTGAATGAGGAGCATGATTGCAATGTTGTTAGTATGAATTCCTTGAATATCCATTATGCTAATGATATGCAAAGCCACAAGCTTGAGGAAGCTATGTTTGATGAAGATGATATTTTTTGTCCCCCAAGTTTTGATGAGCAAATTTATTATGATGGAAGAATGCCTCCTATCTATGATGATTATTGTGATGACACGTATGCTTTAAATAATAATGATAACCATGAAATTTGTCATCTTGATCTTAATTTACAATCACATGATAGTTATTTTGTTGAGTTTGCTCCCACTATTACTAATAAGAAGAATTTTGCTTATGTGGAGAGTAGTAAATTTTCTATGCTTGTAGATCATGAAAAGAATGCTTTAGGTGCTGGTTATATTGTTGAATTCATTCATGATTCTACTGAAAATTATTATGAGGGAGGAACATATTCTTGTAGGAATTGCAATAATAACAAGTTTCCTCTCTATGTGCTTAAATTTTTGAAGTTATGCTTGTTTTACCTTCCTATGCTAGTTGATTATTGTTCCCACAAGTTGTTTGCTCACAAAATCCCTATGCATAGGAAGTGGGTTAGACTTAAATGTGCTAGTAATATTCTTCATGATGCTCTCTTTATGTTTCAATTCTTATCTTTTATGTGAGCATCATTGAAATCATCATGCCTAGCTAGGGGCATTAAACGATAGCGCTTGTTGGGAGGCAACCCAATTTTATTTTAGTTCCTTGATTTTTGTTCCTGTTTAGTAATAAATAATTCATCTAGCTCTGTTTATATGTTCTTTTATGCTTTTAATTAGTGTTTGTGCCATGTAGAACCTTTGGGAAGACTTGGGGAAAGTCTTGTTGATCATGCTGTCAAAAACAGAAACTTTAGCGCTCACGAGAATTGCTTCCATTTTTATTTGGAGAGTGATATTTAGTTAATTACTTTTGCAGATGATTAATAGATAAATTCCTCAGGTCAAGCAATTTATTTGAGAATTTTATGAGTTCCATAAGTATATGTTTGATCCAGATTACTACAGACTGTTCTGTTTTTGACAGATTCTGTTTTCCGTGTGTTGTTTGCTTATTTTGATGAATCTATGGCTAGTAAAATAGTTTATAAACCATAGAGAAGTTGGAATAAAGTAGGTTTAACACCAAGATAAATAAAGAATGAGTCCATTACGGTACCTTGAAGTGGTGATTTATTTTCTTATACTAACGGAGCTTACGCGTTTTCTGTTAAGTTTTGTGTTGTGAAGTTTTCAAGTTTTGGGTAAGGATTCGATGGACTATGGAATAAGGAGTGGAAATAGCCTAAGCTTGGGGATTCCCAAGGCACCCCAAGGTAATATTCAAGGATAACCAAGAGCCTAAGCTTGGGGATGCCCCGGAAGGCATCCCCTCTTTCGTCTTCGTTCATTGGTAACTTTACTTGGAGCTATATTTTTATTCACCACATGATATGTGTTTTGCTTGGAGCATCAATTTATTTTGTTAGGATTTGCTTGCTGTTATTTAGAACAATGTTTTGCATCTTTTATTTCAATAAAAGTGGCATTGATAGCCTTTACTATGCCTATGTTACAAGCCCACATGTTGCTGTTTGAAAACAGAAAGTTTACCGCTGTTGCAATAATTCCCTAGAAAAGTCAGAATGTTATAAAATGTTGAAAACTTTTGCATATTAAGATCTGATAAATTTAATACAGTGGGAATTTTCTTTCATAATTTTTGGAGCTAGGGAAGTATGGATGTTGCTGCATTCTTTACAGACTGTCCTGTTTAGGCAGATTGCTGTTATGTTTGCATTGTTTGCATATGATTCCTTCTTTAATGATTATATTTGAGGATAGGACTATTAAATATGCAGAGTCATTTAGTATGCAATTTTGAATAATAATTTTAGTGATTTGCTTCAGTAGAGTATGATAAGGTTTTGGCAATGGTTTATACTAACTTATCTCACGAGTCCTTGTTGAGTTTTGTGTGGATGAAGCTTTTGAGATTTAGGGAGACCGTGATATGAGAGGAATTAAGGAGATACAAAATCTCAAGCTTGGGATTCCCAAGGCACCCCAAGACAATATTTCAAGAAGTCTCAAGCGTCTAAGCTTGGGGATGCCCTGGCTGGCATCCCACCTTTCTTCTTCAACAATTATCGGTTAATTTCGGTTGATCCTAAGTTTTTGCTTCTTCACATGATGTTTGCCATTCTTAGAATGACATTTTATTTTTATTTGCTTGCTGTTTGAATAGAATTCCAAGATCTGAAATTATTAAATGTTAGAGAGTCTTCACATAGTTGCATAATTATTCGACTACTCATTGATCTTCACTTATATCTTTCGGAGTAGTTTGTCGTTTGCTCTAGTGCTTCACTTATATCTTTTAGAGCATGGTGGTAGTTTTATTTTGAAGAAATAGATGAACTCTCATGCTTCACTTAGATTATTTTGAGAGTCTTAAATAGCATGGTAATTTTCTTAAAATCCTAATATGCTAGGTATACAAGATTAGTAAAAACTTTCATATAGAGTATTGAATACTAAGAGAAGTTTGATGCTTGATGATTGTTTTGAGATATGGAGGTAATAATATCAAAGTCATGCTAGTTGAGTAGTTGTGAAATTGAGAAATACTTGTGTTGAAGTTTGCAAGTCCCGTAGCATGCACGTATAGTAAACGTTATGCAAAAAATTTGAAACATGAGGTGTTATTTGATTGTCTTCCTTATGAGTGGCGGTCGGGGACGAGCGATGGTCTTTTCCTACCAATCTATCCCCCTAGGAGCATGTGCGTAGTGCCAAGATTTTTGATGACTTGTAGATTTTTGCAATAAGTATGTGAGTTCTTTATGACTAATGTTGAGTCCATGGATTATACGCACTCTCACCCTTCCATCCTTGCTAGCCTCTTCGGTACCGTGCATTGCCCTTTCTCACATTGAGAGTTGGTGCAAACTTCGCCGGTGCATCCAAACCCCGTGATACGATATGCTCTGTCACACATAAACCTCCTTATATCTTCCTCAAAACAGCAACCATACCTACCTATTATGGCATTTCCGTAGCCATTCCAAGATATATTGCCATGCAACTTTCCATCATTCCGTTCATCATGACACATTCATCATTGTCATATTCCTTAGCATGATCATGTAGTTGACATAGTATTTGTGGCAAAGCCACCATTCATAATTCTTTCATACATGTCACGCATGCATTATCGCAATCCCGGTACACCGCCGGAGGCATTCATATAGAGTCATATTTGTTCTAGTATCGAGTTATAATCATTGAGTTGTAAATAAATAGAAGTGTGATGATCATCATTATTAGAGCATTGTCCCAAGTGAGGAATAAAAATAATATAAAGGCCATAAAAAAGAGAAGGACCAAAAAAAGAAAGGCCATAAAAAAAGGAAAAGGCCCAAAAAATGAGAGAAAAAGAGAGAAGGGACAATGTTACTATCCTTTTACCACACTTGTGCTTCAAAGTAGCACCATGATCTTTATAGTAGAGAGTCTCTCATGTTATCACTTTCATATACTAGTGGGAATTTTTCATTATAGAACTTGGCTTGTATATTCCAAAAATGGGCCTCCTCAAGTTCCCTAGGTCTTCGTGAGCAAGAAAGTTGGATGCACACCCACTAGTTTCTTTTGTTGAGCTTTCATACATTTATAGCTCTAGTGCATCCGTTGCATGGCAATCCCTACTCCTTGCATTAACATCAATCGGTGGGCATCTCCATATCCCATTGATTAGCCTCATTGATGTGAGACTTTCTCCTTTTTGTCTTCTCCACATAACCCCCCTCATTATATTCTATTCCACCCATAGTGCTATGTCCATGGCTCGCGCTCATGTATTGCGTGAAGGTTTATGAGTTTGAGATTACTGAAGTATGAAACAATTGCTTGGCTTGTCATCGGGGTTGTGCATGATAAGAGAATTCTTGTGTGACGAAAATGGAGCATGACTAAACTATATGATTTTTTAGGGATGAACTTTCTTTGGCCATGTTATTTTGAGAAGACATAATTGCTTCATTAGTATGCATGAAGTATTATCATTTTTATGTCAATATAAACTTTTGTCTTGAATCTTATGGATCTGAATATTCATGCCACAATTAAGAAGAATTACATTAAAATTATGCCAAGTAGCACTCCGCATCAAAAATTCTGTTTTTATCATTTACCTACTCGAGGACGAGCAGGAGTTAAGCCTGGGGATGCTGATACGTCTCCAACGTATCTATAATTTTTGATTGCTCCATGCTATATTATCTACTGTTTTGAATGTTTATGGGCTTTATTATACACTTTTATATCATCTTTGGGACTAACCTATTAACCCAGAGCCCAGTGCCAGTTTCTGTTTTTACCCTGTTTTAGGGTTTCGAAGAAAAGGAAAATCAAACGGAGTCCAATTGACCTGAAACTTCACGGAACTCATTTTTGGAAGGAAAGAAGCCCAGAAGACTTGGAGTGCACGTCGGGGGATCTGCGAGGAGGTCACGAGGCAGGGGCGTGCCCACCCCCTAGGCGCGCCCTCCACCCTCGTGAGCCCATCGTGCCCCCCGACGTACTTCTTCCGCCTATATATCTCCATATACCCTAAAAACATCCGTGAGCACAATAGATCGGGAGTTCCGCTGCCAGAAGCCTCCGTAGCCACCGAAAACCAATCTAGACCCGTTCCGGCACCCTGCCGGAGGGGGCAATCCTTCTCCGGTGTCCATCTTCATCATCCCGGTGCTCTCCATGACGAGGAGGGAGTAGTTCTCCCTCGGGGCTGAGGGTATGTACCAATAGCTATGTGTTTGATCTCTCTCTCTCTCTCATGTTCTTGAGATGATATGATCTTGATGTATCGCGAGCTTTGTTATTATATTTGGATCCTATGATGTTTCTTCCCCCCTCTACTCTCTTGTAATGAATTGAGTTTCCCCTTTGAAGTAATCTTATCGGATTGAGTCTTTAAAGATTTGAGAACACTTGATGTATGTCTTGCGTGGGATACCTGTGGTGACAATGGGGTATTCTATGATCCACTTGATGTATGTTTTGGTGATCAACTTGCGGGTTCCGTGACCTTGGGAACCTATGCATAGGGGTTGGCACACGTTTTCGTCGTGATTCTCCGGTAGAAACTTTGGGGCACTCTTTGAGGTCCTTTGTGTTGGTTGAATAGATGAATTTGCGATTGTGTGACGCATATCGTATAATCATACCCACGGATACTTGAGGTGACATTGGAGTATCTAGGTGACATTAGGGTTTTGGTTGATTTTTGTCTTAAGGTGTTATTCTAGTACGAACTCTAGGGCTGTTTGTGACACTTATAGGAATAGCCCAACGGATTGATTGGAAAGAATAACTTTGAGGTTGTTTCGTACCCTATCATAATCTCTTCGTTCATTCTCCGCTATTAGTGACTTTGGAGTGACTCTTTGTGGCATGTTGAGGGATAGTTATGTGATCCAATTATGTTAGTATTGTTGAGGGAACTTACACTAGTGAAAGTATGAACTCTAGACCCTATTTCCTATCATTGCAATACTGTTTACGCTCACTTTTATCATTAGTAACCTTGCTGTTTTTATAATTTCAGATTACAAATACCTTTATCTACCATCCATATACCACTTGTATCACCATCTCTTCGCCGAACTAGTGCACCTATACAATTTACCATTGTATTGGGTGTGTTGGGGACACAAGAGATTCTTTGTTATTTGGTTGCAGGGTTGCTTGAGAGAGACCATCTTCATCCTACGCCTCCTACGGATTGATAAACCTTAGGTCATCCACTTGAGGGAAATTTGCTACTGTCCTACAAACCTCCGCACTTGGACGCCCAACAACATCTACAAGAAGATGGTTGTGTAGTAGACATCAGTGCGGCAGAGGTCAACAGCGAAGCCTGCATACGCATATAGACATACTTGTATTAGACTCCTGTAGATATTATTTGATCCTCTATTTGTCTTTTCTTTGTGAACACCAAACAGAGCATCAGGGGCTACTATCTATGCGGTAATATTTTCCTATATTTTAAATACTTACCTCAAAGCCTGTTAGAAGGCTGGCACAGGCTTCAGTCAGTCCGCTCTGCGCAGACTGAACCTTCTTGATCACCGCACTCATAATAGTGTGGTGCTCTTCGTCGATGGAAGCGTCGCGAAGCGCTCCCAGCAGGTTGTCCGGTGCCTCTGGATAGACAGAGGTCACCGGCACGGGCGGCTTTCCCCTCTTGGCAAGGGGCCGCCTACTGGAGTCCGGAATCACTGGAGGTTCTGGCGCGGTGTTCGGCTGAGGGCCGAACTTGGAGCCCTTGGGAGTCTTGCTCCCTTAGCGCCTGGAGTCCGGAAGGTCGCCTTGAGGCGCCTCCAGTACTACCTCCCCTCGGTTCGGTGCCCCTTGAGAGAATACCTCGACATTGTCCGTAGGGCGAGGAGAGGAGGCGGTTGGAAGTGACTCGCTATTCATATCTGACGAGTCCAAGGAACCATCCGACGAGGATACGTCGATGCGGGCTCGGGGCGGACTGCATGATCATATTCGACGTTAGGAGAAGCAGTGCAATAAAAGTATGCTATGAGTTACTCTGGTATCCAAATACTTACGACTTCGCCAGGGGCTTGGCCCTGAGTAACCACTCATCTTCGCCGTCGGCGGCGGTGGTGGAATAGTCCGGAAGGAGAGTCCTTCCCTTCTTGGACCCTCCGGCCTCCCCGGTTGGGGTGGCCTTCCTTTTCCTGTCTCCCCGGGCTGGAGGGGGAGAACCATCATCTTCCTCCTCCTCGTTTTCATGGGAGGAGTGTGTCTCAGAGTTATCGGATGATGAGTCCAATACCATCTGGTGATGAAGCTATGTACCTAGGGTAGGGTCATGGATCTGGCAAGCATACCCTCCCCAAGGACATCTCTACAAAGAATCAGAAGCAGTCGAAGAGAAAACATCATCCACTCGACCATGAAGATGTGCCTACTCGACTTCCTTGAAGACACTCGACCACCTTGAAGACACTCGACCACCTTGAAGATGAGAAGCCCTCCACTCTGCAATGGTCGTGACTTAAACCATAGCTTTATGGGCATTTATAACACTTTATTGTAGACGTTACCAGTAACGCCCCACCTTTATGAACATTGAACCCTGTGTAACGGAGGGGAGCTGGGGTCCTGGAGCACTCTATATAAGCCACCCCCCTCCTCTGGGACAAGGGTTCGGACTTTGTAAACTCACACACACACATATAATCCAGTCGACCGCCTCAGGGCACCGAGACGTAGGGCTGTTACTTCCTCCGAGAAGGGCCTGAACTCTTAAAACTCGTGTGTACAACTACTCCATAGCTAGGATCTTGCCTCCTCATACCTACCCCCCATTCTACCGTCAGTCTTAGACCCACGACAGTTGGCGCCCACCGTGGGGCAGGTGTCTTGGCGACTTGTTGGAGAAGTTGCAACTTTTCCGATCCCCTTCATCATGGTTCTAGGCGGAGGTTTGATTGAGGGCCGTGAGATCCGTCTCGGCGCGCTCGTGTTTGTCACCGACGACTCTGCTTGGCTTCAGGAGGCTCCACTCGACGCCGATGCGCTCCCCGCCCGCGGGGCGACACACTTTCGCGTGTGCGTCCGCGGCATCCTCCTGCGGCAACCGTCGACCCAGTACCAGTCGACTCCATCAACTTTCCCCCTCCCTGCGGCTCGCCGAAGCAAACGCTCCAGTGGGTCGAGGCTTCAGCGGTGGGTCAGGCATGCGGTGGACCGCCAGTCGGCCACCCCTCAAGTCATGACGATCGAGCCCAACGAAACTCTCTACGGCATGTTCGATCTGTCGACTGGCTCCGTAGAGACCGCATCCGAGTGCGACAACAGTGACCCAGCGGCTGAAGTTCTGATGGTCAATGGACCACACAGCCCTCCTGGCTTCAACCATGAAGACGGAGGTGACGGTAACGACGATCCGTCGCGCGTTCATGAGGAGTACCGCCCCGAACCAATCTCCTCGCAGCAGAGGGAGGAACTTCGCCACCGGAACATGGATGCATTGCATACTCCTATAGTTGGAGAAACCCCAGAGGCCCGGGCCTTGGAGCAGGTGCGCTTGGCCAACCCGGCTGAGCGCACTCGACTGGAGAACCTCCAGCACGCACTCGACGATCGCGCTCGACAACGTGCTCTCGAATCCAGTCGACGCCGGCTTTTTCCTCCTCCGACTCAGGTATACCGAACCCCGATCCAGAATCTAGCTGCTGCTGCCCGGATAGTGGAGTCGATCCAGACCTCCCAGTCGGAAGCTGGTCGAGGTTTTGTGCAGATCCGAGCCTTGCTCCGAGCGGCGGGAGAGCAGAATACAGTTGTATCTCAGTCGCGGGATAGGATCCACAGCAGATCCGTGATGGCAGATACAGTTCAGTCGGCCCATAGCACTGAGGCATGAGGGATGTGGGGATCAACGAGATCAGTACAGAAACCGAGAGCAGTATGATCGCCGAGTCAATCGTGATGATCGCCGTCGAGTGCCCACACCTCCCCCGAGGAGCGGGTCGTACGTGCCTCGGCAGCATGAAGACAAACACCCTCACAGTGTTGGGCGAGGTATTCCAATTGACCCCAGGGAGCCAGGCTTTGATGCGAGATCTATTCTCGTGAAGGGCTTGGTCGACAGAAACAGAGCTCACCGAGAGGGCCATGATGGAGGTCAACAAACCAGCAACAGGATGCATGTCTCTGGTCCAGAGTGCTCCAGCAGAGCTATCAGAGCTGCGGTGATTCCCCCCAACTTCAGGTTGGCGTCTGGAGTTAGTAAGTTCACCGGAGAGTCCAACCCCGACACTTGGCTTGAAGACTACTGAGTGGCTGTCCAGATTGGTGGCGGCAATGATGAAGTGGCCATGAAACACCTTCTTCTGATGTTGGAGGGCTCAGCTAGAGCATGGCTGAATCAGTTAGCGCCTGGCAGCATCTATACTTGGGAAGATCTCGCCCGAGTGTTTGTCAGAACATTCGAGGGCATTTGCAAACGACCAGCAGGTTTGACAGAGTTACAGTGTTGTGTTCAGAAGCTGAATGAAACTTTGAGGGATTATATCCAGAAATGGATCACCTTACACCACACGGTAGAAGATGTGTCAGATCATCGGGCAATATGTGCCTTTAAGGAAGGCGTCAGGTATAGGGAGTTGAATATGAAATTCGGTCAGACAGGAAATATGACTCTGGCTCGGATGATGGAAATTGCCACCAAGTATGCCAATGGTGAAGAAGAAGAAGAGCGACTCCGGAGCGGCAAGCACAAAGCAGTCGCCCACGAAGCCGGAGGAGGAAACTTTAGTCGGAAATAGAAGTGCAAGGCCGAGCCAGCTGCTCCGGGTGATGCCTTGGCTATGGTTCAAGGAAAGTTCAAGGGGAAGCCCAAAGGGCCATGGAACCCCAAGAAAGTAAAAGATCAAGATGGGAATGACGTGTTGGATTTGCCGTGCCATATCCACACCAAAAAAAGATGAAGAAGGCAACTTCATTTACCCGAAGCACACCACTCGGCAGTGTCATCTCCTAATCCAGCAGTTTCGAGAGAAACAACCCAAGGAGAAGGAGAAAGAAGCAGACAAGGCTGAGGATGAGGGTGAGGATGATGATGGTTATCCCCATGTGAATTCCACTCTGATGATTTTTGCTGATGTTGAGAGCAAAAGTCGATTGAAAGTTATCAACAGGGAAGTGAACATGGTCGCTCCGGCGACTCCCAGTTACTTGAAGTGGTCACAGACTGCCATTACATTCGACCAGTCTGATCATCCAGCGCACATCGCCACCCAGGGAGGCAAGCACTGGTGGTCGACCCGGTGGTCGAAGGCACTCGACTGACAAAGGTCCTGATGGACGGTGGCAGTGGTCTGAACATACTGTACGTAGAAACGTTGAAAGGAATGGGCATTCCGATGTCCAGACTCAGTGAAAGCCATATGAGTTTCCATGGGGTCATTCCAGGCAAGAAGGCTGCATCCCTCGGTCAGATTGCACTCGACGTGGTTTTCGGTGATTCCAAAAATTACCGCAAAGAAAAGTTGACATTTGAAGTTGTGGATTTCCAGAGTGCTTATCATGCAATTCTGGCCAGGCGAGCTTATGCACGATTTATGGCTCGACCATGTTACGTGTACCTCAAACTGGAGATGCCTGGTCCCATAGGAGTGATCACTATCTCTGGTAATCGGAAGAAGGCAGAAGAGTGCTTCCAGAAGGGCTCAAAGATCGCCGATGCCCAGATGGAAATGGTAGAATTGAAAGAATACCAGAAAAATGCAGATCCGAGTGACTTGTTGCGAGCCAAGAAGCCAGCCACCGATTCAGCATTTCAGTCGTCTGGTGAAACGAAGTCGATTCACATTCACCCGACAGATCCCAATGCTGCTCCGACTCACATTTCAACCTCACTCAACTCCAAATAGGAAGAAGCGCTCATCTAGTTCCTTCGTGAGAATTGGGACATCTTTGCATGGAAGCCTTCTGACATGTCGGGTGTTCCCAGGGGACTGGCTGAGCATCATTTGAGAGTCGACCCGAAGGTGAAACCAGTTAAAGAGCATCTTTGACTGTCCGCCGTCCAGAAAAGAAAGGCAATCAGTGAAGAGGTGGCTCGGCTTTTGGCAGCTGAGTTTATCCGAGAGATTTATCACTATGAGTGGTTAGCCAATGTTGTCATGGTCCCAAAGAAAGACGACTCACTTCGTATGTGTATTGATTTCAAGCATATCAATCGGGCCTGCCCGAAAGATCACTTCCCTCTCCCTCGCATCGATCAGATAGTCGACTCGACTGCAGGGTGCGAGTGTTTGTCCTTTTTGGATGCATATTCCGGGTACCACCAGATCCGTCTGTACAGACCCGACGAAATAAAGACAACTTTTATCACCCCGTTTGGGTGCTCTGTTATGTCACAATGCCATTCGGTTTGAAGAACGCCGGAGCCACATTCATGAGGATGATTCAGAAGTGCCTGCTCACTCAGATCAGTCGGAATGTGGAAGCATACATGGATGCCATTGTAGTCAAGTCACGTAAAGGTTCCGACCTACTGACTGACCTTGCTGAAACCTTTGCCAACCTCAGAAGGTATGATATCAAGCTCAATCCATCAAAGTGCACGTTTGGAGTTCCAGGCGGAAAGTTACTCAATTTTCTTGTTTCTGAACGAGGAATCGATGCTAACCCAGAGAAAGTAGGCGCTATACTCCGAATGAAGTGCCCTGTGCGTGTGCATGATGTCCAGAGGCTTACTGGTTGCTTGGCCGCCCTAAGTCGATTCATTTCTCGCCTCGGTGAAAAGGCGCTGCCTCTTTACCGACTGATGAAGAAATTAGACAAGTTCGAGTGGACCCCAGAAGCTGATGCAGTGTTTGCAGAGCTAAAAGCTCTGCTTTGCACCCAGCCGGTGCTTGCTGCTCCAATCAGCAAAGAGCCTCTACTGCTTTATATAGCAGCCACTGGACAAGTCGTCGGTACAGTACTTACGGTCGAGCGGGAAGAAGAAGGAAAAGCTTATCAGGTTCAACGCCCAGTTTATTATATTTCTGAAGTCCTGACCCCGTCAAAGCAGAGATATCCTCATTATCAGAAGCTCGTCTATGGGATTTACATGACCACGAAGAAGGTTGCACACTATTTCTTGGATCACTCTGTTACAGTTGTCAGCGATGCTCCATTGTCAGAGATTCTGCCCAACAGAGATGCAACTGGTCGAGTGGCCAAATGGGCGATTGAACTCCTTCCCTTGGATATCAAGTTTGAGGCAAAGAAAGCTATCAAGTCCCAAGCAATAGCAGATTTCCTCGCCGAGTGGATCGAACAGCAACTGCCGACTCAAGTTCACTCTAAGCACTGGACCATGTTCTTTGATGGATCCAAGATGTTGAATGGTTCTGGTGCTAGAGTAGTTCTGGTATCCCCCCAAGGAGACAAGCTCAGATATGTCCTCCAGATTCACTTTGATTGCGCATGGCCATTTCACTCGGCGTCCGTCACCTCATGGTCTATGGCGACTCAGATTTGGTAGTTAATCAAGTGATGAAGGAGTGGGACGTCAGAAGCTCAGCCATGACTGGTTACTGCAACGCGGTGAGAAAGCTTGAGAAGAAGTTTGAGGGGTTAGAACTCCACCACATACCCCGACTGAAAAATCAAGCAGCCGACGATTTGGCAAAGATAGGATCCAAGAGAGAAGCCATTCCCAGCAATGTATTTTTGGAGCATATCCACTCACCGAAAGTTCAGGAAGATCCTTTTACTGAAGAGCTCCCGCAACCTAAGAGCGCCACAGATTCGACTGAAGTCGAGGTCCCAGCTGTGGTCGACCTGACCATGGAGGTTCTGTCCATTACTCCCGACTGGACGGTGCCCTACATTGTGTACATCCTCAGGAAAGAACTCCCGGAGGATGAAGAAGAGGCTCGACAGATCGTCCGTCGATCCAAGGCCTTTACTGTGATAAGAGGGCAGCTGTTCAGGGAAAGTGTGACTGGAGTCAGTCAGAAATGCATAACACAAGAAGAAGGTCGAATGATCCTCAATGACATCCACTCGGGGACCTGTGGTCATCATGCGTCCTCTCGGGCCATCGTGGCTAAAGCATACCGAGCTGGATTCTATTGGCCATGAGCAAATGAAATGGCGAAAGATATAGTCGACAGATGAGAAGGCTGCCTGTTTTACTCCGACATGTCTCACAAGCCGGCGTCAGCCCTAAAGACCATCCCCCTCATCTGGCCCTTAGCTGTTTGGGGTCTGGATGTGGTTGGACCACTGAGAACTGGCAGGAGCGGCTTCACTCATGTGCTCGTTGCAGTCGACAAGTTTCCCAAATGGATCGGAGCTAAACCTATCAAGAACCTTGATGCAAGCACCGCTGTCAGTTTCGTCAGAGGATTGACATTCAGATATGGAAATCCCCCAGTGGGTGGCTTAGTCGCGGATCCGTTTCGCCTAAGTCCGAAAGAAAATCCTACCGAGCGGAGAGCAACACTCGGGGGCTCAGCTGCAGTCCAGCACTCGCCTAAGTTCTCCCACTAGGAGACTTAGCTGCAGTCCAGTACTCGCCTAAGTTTGAAGAAATCCTACCGAGTGGAGAGCAACCCTCCCACTCGGGGGCTTAGCTGCAGTCTAGCACTTGCCTAAGTTCTCCCACTAGGAGACTTAGCTGCAGGCCAGTACTCGCCTAAGTTTGAAGAAATCCTACCGAGTGGAGAGCAACCCTCCCACTCGGGGGCTTAGTTGCAGTCCAGCACTCGCCTAAGTTCTCTTACTAGGAGACTTAGCTGCAGTCCAGTACTCGCCTAAGTTTGAAAAAATCCTACCGAGTGGAGAGCAACCCTCCCACTCGTGGGCTTAGCTGCAGTCCAGCACTCCCCTAAGTTCTCCCACTAGGAGACTTAGCTGTAGTCCAATACTTGCCTAAGTTTGAAAAAATCCTACTGAGTGGAGAGAAACCCTCCCACTCGGGGGCTTAGCTGCAGTCCAGCACTCGCCTAAGTTCTCCCACTAGGAGACTTAGCTGCAGTCCAGTACTCGCCTAAGTTT